>NW_027439355.1:0-136209 GCF_964188355.1 Buteo buteo
TACAGGCACAACAGCACTTGGGATTTCTGCTTTCCCAGAGACGGAACATCTCACGGCGCTAGCCTCGGCAGAGCCTCTTTCTGAAAAGGCGAACGGTCGGATCCTTCTCCCACGAGGAAGGGCCCAGCCCTGAAAGCTCTTGCTGCTCTTCACCGTCCCTTGGCACCCTACCTACAGGCACAACAGCACTGGGGATCTGTGCTTTCCCAGAGACGGAACATCTCACGGCGCTAGCCTCGGCAGAGCCTCTTTCTGAAAAGGCGAACGGTCGGATCCTTCTCCCACGAGGTAGGGCCCAGCCCTGAAAGCTCTTGCTGCTCTTCACCGTCCCTTGGCACCCTACCTACAGGCACAACAGCACTGGGGATCTGTGCTTTCCCAGAGACGGAACATCTCACGGCGCTCAGCCTCGGCAGAGCCTCTTTCTGAAAATGCGAACGGTCGGATCCTTCTCCCACGAGGAAGGGCACAGCCCTGAAAGCTCTTGCTGCTCTTCACCGTCCCTTGGCACCCTACCTACAGGCACAACAACACTGGGGATCTGTGCTTTCCCAGACACGGAACATCTCACGGCGCTCAGCCTCGGCAGAGCCTCTTTCTGAAAAGGCGAACGGTCGGATCCTTCTCCCACGAGGAAGGGCCCAGCCCTGAAAGCTCTTGCTGCTCTTCACTGTCCCCAAGCAGCCTATGCACAGGCACAACAACACTGGGGATCTGTGCTTTCCCAGAGACGGAACATCTCACGGCGCTATCCTCGGCAGAGCCTCTTTCTGAAAAGGCGAACGGTCGGATCCTTCTCCCACGAGGAAGGGCCCAGCCCTGAAAGCTCTTGCTTCTCTTCACCGTCCCTTGGCACCCTACCTACAGGCACAACAGCACTGGGGATTTCTGCTTTCCCAGAGACGGAACATCTCACGGCGCTAGCCTCGGCAGAGCCTCTTTCTGAAAAGGCGAACGGTCGGATCCTTCTCCCACGAGGAAGGGCCCAGCCCTGAAAGCTCTTGCTGCTCTTCACCGTCCCTTGGCACCCTACCTACAGGCACAACAGCACTGGGGATCTGTGCTTTCCCAGAGACGGAACATCTCACGGCGCTAGCCTCGGCAGAGCCTCTTTCTGAAAAGGCGAACGGTCGGATCCTTCTCCCACGAGGAAGGGCCCAGCCCTGAAAGCTCTTGCTGCTCTTCACCGTCCCTTGGCACCCTACCTACAGGCACAACAGCACTGGGGATCTGTGCTTTCCCAGAGACGGAACATCTCACGGCGCTCAGCCTCGGCAGAGCCTCTTTCTGAAAAGGCGAACGGTCGGATCCTTCTCCCACGAGGAAGGGCACAGCCCTGAAAGCTCTTGCTGCTCTTCACCGTCCCTTGGCACCCTACCTACAGGCACAACAACACTGGGGATCTGTGCTTTCCCAGAGACGGAACATCTCACGGCGCTCAGCCTCGGCAGAGCCTCTTTCTGAAAAGGCGAACGGTCGGATCCTTCTCCCACGAGGAAGGGCCCAGCCCTGAAAGCTCTTGCTGCTCTTCACCGTCCCTTGGCACCCTACCTACAGGCACAACAACACTGGGGATCTGTGCTTTCCCAGACACGGAACATCTCACGGCGCTCAGCCTCGGCAGAGCCTCTTTCTGAAAAGGCGAACGGTCGGATCCTTCTCCCACGAGGAAGGGCACAGCCCTGAAAGCTCTTGCTGCTCTTCACCGTCCCTTGGCACCCTACCTACAGGCACAACAGCACTGGGGATTTCTGCTTTCCCAGAGACGGAACATCTCACGGCGCTAGCCTCGGCAGAGCCTCTTTCTGAAAAGGCGAACGGTCGGATCCTTCTCCCACGAGGAAGGGCCCAGCCCTGAAAGCTCTTGCTGCTCTTCACCGTCCCTTGGCACCCTACCTACAGGCACAACAGCACTGGGGATCTGTGCTTTCCCAGAGACGGAACATCTCACGGCGCTAGCCTCGGCAGAGCCTCTTTCTGAAAATGCGAACGGTCGGATCCTTCTCCCACGAGGTAGGGCCCAGCCCTGAAAGCTCTTGCTGCTCTTCACCGTCCCTTGGCACCCTACCTACAGGCACAACAGCACTGGGGATCTGTGCTTTCCCAGAGACGGAACATCTCACGGCGCTCAGCCTCGGCAGAGCCTCTTTCTGAAAAAAGGCAAACGGTCGGATCCTTCTCCCACAAGGATGGTGCCAGCCCTGAAAGCTCTTGCTGCTCTTCACCATCCCTTGGCACCCTACCTACAGGCACAACAGCACTGGGGATCTGTGCTTTCCCAGAGACGGAACATCTCACGGCGCTCAGCCTCGGCAGAGCCTCTTTCTGAAAAGGCGAACGGTCGGATCCTTCTCCCACGAGGAAGGGCACAGCCCTGAAAGCTCTTGCTGCTCTTCACCGTCCCTTGGCACCCTACCTACAGGCACAACAACACTGGGGATCTGTGCTTTCCCAGAGACGGAACATCTCACGGCGCTCAGCCTCGGCAAGCCTCTTTCTGAAAAGGCGAACGGTCGGATCCTTCTCCCACGAGGAAGGGCCCAGCCCTGAAAGCTCTTGCTGCTCTTCACTGTCCCCGTGCAGCCTATGCACAGGCAAAACAACACTGGGGATCTGTGCTTTCCCAGACACGGAACATCTCACGGCGCTATCCTCGGCAGAGCCTCTTTCTGAAAAGGCGAACGGTCGGATCCTTCTCCCACGAGGAGGGCCCAGCCCTGAAAGCTCTTGCTTCTCTTCACCGTCCCTTGGCACCCTACCTACAGGCACAACAGCACTGGGGATTTCTGCTTTCCCAGACACGGAACATCTCACGGCGCTAGCCTCGGCAGAGCCTCTTTCTGAAAAGGCGAACGGTCGGATCCTTCTCCCACGAGGAAGGGCCCAGCCCTGAAAGCTCTTGCTGCTCTTCACCGTCCCTTGGCACCCTACCTACAGGCACAACAGCACTGGGGATCTGTGCTTTCCCAGAGACGGAACATCTCACGGCGCTCAGCCTCGGCAGAGCCTCTTTCTGAAAAGGCGAACGGTCGGATCCTTCTCCCACGAGGAAGGGCCCAGCCCTGAAAGCTCTTGCTGCTCTTCACCGTCCCTTGGCACCCTACCTACAGGCACAACAGCACTGGGGATCTGTGCTTTCCCAGAGACGGAACATCTCACGGCGCTCAGCCTCGGCAGAGCCTCTTTCTGAAAATGCGAACGGTCGGATCCTTCTCCCACGAGGAAGGGCACAGCCCTGAAAGCTCTTGCTGCTCTTCACCGTCCCTTGGCACCCTACCTACAGGCACAACAGCACTGGGGATTTGTGCTTTCCCAGAGACGGAACATCTCACGGCGCTCAGCCTCGGCAGAGCCTCTTTCTGAAAAGGCGAACGGTCGGATCCTTCTCCCACGAGGAAGGGCCCAGCCCTGAAAGCTCTTGCTGCTCTTCACCATCCCTTGGCACCCTACCTACAGGCACAACAGCACTGGGGATCTGTGCTTTCCCAGAGACGGAACATCTCACTGCGCTCAGTCTCGGCAGAGCCTCTTTCTGAAAAGGCGAACGGTCGGATCCTTCTCCCACGAGGAAGGGCCGAGCCCTGAAAGCTCTTGCTGCTCTTCACCGTCCCTTGGCACCCTACCTACAGGCACAACAGCACTGGGGATTTCTGCTTTCCCAGAGACGGAACATCTCACGGCGCTAGCCTCGGCAGAGCCTCTTTCTGAAAAGGCGAACGGTCGGATCCTTCTCCCACGAGGAAGGGCCCAGCCCTGAAAGCTCTTGCTGCTCTTCACCGTCCCTTGGCACCCTACCTACAGGCACAACAGCACTGGGGATCTGTGCTTTCCCAGAGACGGAACATCTCACGGCGCTAGCCTCGGCAGAGCCTCTTTCTGAAAAGGCGAACGGTCGGATCCTTCTCCCACGAGGTAGGGCCCAGCCCTGAAAGCTCTTGCTGCTCTTCACCGTCCCTTGGCACCCTACCTACAGGCACAACAACACTGGGGATCTGTGCTTTCCCAGAGACGGAACATCTCACGGCGCTCAGCCTCGGCAGAGCCTCTTTCTGAAAAGGCGAACGGTCGGATCCTTCTCCCACGAGGAAGGGCACAGCCCTGAAAGCTCTTGCTGCTCTTCACCGTCCCTTGGCACCCTACCTACAGGCACAACAACACTGGGGATCTGTGCTTTCCCAGAGACGGAACATCTCACGGCGCTCAGCCTCGGCAGAGCCTCTTTCTGAAAAGGCGAACGGTCGGATCCTTCTCCCACGAGGAAGGGCCCAGCCCTGAAAGCTCTTGCTGCTCTTCACCGTCCCTTGGCACCCTACCTACAGGCACAACAACACTGGGGATCTGTGCTTTCCCAGACACGGAACATCTCACGGCGCTCAGCCTCGGCAGAGCCTCTTTCTGAAAAGGCGAACGGTCGGATCCTTCTCCCACGAGGAAGGGCACAGCCCTGAAAGCTCTTGCTGCTCTTCACCGTCCCTTGGCACCCTACCTACAGGCACAACAGCACTGGGGATTTCTGCTTTCCCAGAGACGGAACATCTCACGGCGCTAGCCTCGGCAGAGCCTCTTTCTGAAAAGGCGAACGGTCGGATCCTTCTCCCACGAGGAAGGGCCCAGCCCTGAAAGCTCTTGCTGCTCTTCACCGTCCCTTGGCACCCTACCTACAGGCACAACAGCACTGGGGATCTGTGCTTTCCCAGAGACGGAACATCTCACGGCGCTAGCCTCGGCAGAGCCTCTTTCTGAAAATGCGAACGGTCGGATCCTTCTCCCACGAGGTAGGGCCCAGCCCTGAAAGCTCTTGCTGCTCTTCACCGTCCCTTGGCACCCTACCTACAGGCACAACAGCACTGGGGATCTGTGCTTTCCCAGAGACGGAACATCTCACGGCGCTCAGCCTCGGCAGAGCCTCTTTCTGAAAAAAGGCAAACGGTCGGATCCTTCTCCCACAAGGATGGTGCCAGCCCTGAAAGCTCTTGCTGCTCTTCACCGTCCCTTGGCACCCTACCTACAGGCACAACAGCACTGGGGATCTGTGCTTTCCCAGAGACGGAACATCTCACGGCGCTCAGCCTCGGCAGAGCCTCTTTCTGAAAAGGCGAACGGTCGGATCCTTCTCCCACGAGGAAGGGCACAGCCCTGAAAGCTCTTGCTGCTCTTCACCGTCCCTTGGCACCCTACCTACAGGCACAACAACACTGGGGATCTGTGCTTTCCCAGAGACGGAACATCTCACGGCGCTCAGCCTCGGCAAGCCTCTTTCTGAAAAGGCGAACGGTCGGATCCTTCTCCCACGAGGAAGGGCCCAGCCCTGAAAGCTCTTGCTGCTCTTCACTGTCCCCGTGCAGCCTATGCACAGGCAAAACAACACTGGGGATCTGTGCTTTCCCAGACACGGAACATCTCACGGCGCTATCCTCGGCAGAGCCTCTTTCTGAAAAGGCGAACGGTCGGATCCTTCTCCCACGAGGAGGGCCCAGCCCTGAAAGCTCTTGCTTCTCTTCACCGTCCCTTGGCACCCTACCTACAGGCACAACAGCACTGGGGATTTCTGCTTTCCCAGACACGGAACATCTCACGGCGCTAGCCTCGGCAGAGCCTCTTTCTGAAAAGGCGAACGGTCGGATCCTTCTCCCACGAGGAAGGGCCCAGCCCTGAAAGCTCTTGCTGCTCTTCACCGTCCCTTGGCACCCTACCTACAGGCACAACAGCACTGGGGATCTGTGCTTTCCCAGAGACGGAACATCTCACGGCGCTCAGCCTCGGCAGAGCCTCTTTCTGAAAAGGCGAACGGTCGGATCCTTCTCCCACGAGGAAGGGCCCAGCCCTGAAAGCTCTTGCTGCTCTTCACCGTCCCTTGGCACCCTACCTACAGGCACAACAGCACTGGGGATCTGTGCTTTCCCAGAGACGGAACATCTCACGGCGCTCAGCCTCGGCAGAGCCTCTTTCTGAAAATGCGAACGGTCGGATCCTTCTCCCACGAGGAAGGGCACAGCCCTGAAAGCTCTTGCTGCTCTTCACCGTCCCTTGGCACCCTACCTACAGGCACAACAGCACTGGGGATTTGTGCTTTCCCAGAGACGGAACATCTCACGGCGCTCAGCCTCGGCAGAGCCTCTTTCTGAAAAGGCGAACGGTCGGATCCTTCTCCCACGAGGAAGGGCCCAGCCCTGAAAGCTCTTGCTGCTCTTCACCATCCCTTGGCACCCTACCTACAGGCACAACAGCACTGGGGATCTGTGCTTTCCCAGAGACGGAACATCTCACTGCGCTCAGTCTCGGCAGAGCCTCTTTCTGAAAAGGCGAACGGTCGGATCCTTCTCCCACGAGGAAGGGCCGAGCCCTGAAAGCTCTTGCTGCTCTTCACCGTCCCTTGGCACCCTACCTACAGGCACAACAGCACTGGGGATCTGTGCTTTCCCAGAGACGGAACATCTCACGGCGCTCAGCCTCGGCAGAGCCTCTTTCTGAAAAGGCGAACGGTCGGATCCTTCTCCCACGAGGAAGGGCACAGCCCTGAAAGCTCTTGCTGCTCTTCACCGTCCCTTGGCACCCTACCTACAGGCACAACAGCACTGGGGATTTTTGATATCCCAGAGACGGAACATCTCACGGCGCTCCGCCTCGGCAGAGCCTCTTTCTGAAAAGGCGAACGGTCGGATCCTTCTCCCACGAGGAAGGGCCCAGCCCTGAAAGCTCTTGCTGCTCTTCACCGTCCCTTGGCACCCTACCTACAGGCACAACAGCACTGGGGATCTGTGCTTTCCCAGAGACGGAACATCTCACGGCGCTCAGCCTCGGCAGAGCCTCTTTCTGAAAAGGCGAACGGTCGGATCCTTCTCCCACGAGGAAGGGCCCAGCCCTGAAAGCTCTTGCTGCTCTTCACCGTCCCTTGGCACCCTACCTACAGGCACAACAGCACTGGGGATCTGTGCTTTCCCAGAGACGGAACATCTCACGGCGCTAGCCTCGGCAGAGCCTCTTTCTGAAAAGGCGAACGGTCGGATCCTTCTCCCACGAGGAAGGGCACAGCCCTGAAAGCTCTTGCTGCTCTTCACCGTCCCTTGGCACCCTACCTACAGGCACAACAGCACTGGGGATTTGTGCTTTCCCAGAGACGGAACATCTCACGGCGCTCAGCCTCGGCAGAGCCTCTTTCTGAAAAGGCGAACGGTCGGATCCTTCTCCCACGAGGAAGGGCCCAGCCCTGAAAGCTCTTGCTGCTCTTCACCGTCCCTTGGCACCCTACCTACAGGCACAACAGCACTGGGGATCTGTGCTTTCCCAGAGACGGAACATCTCACGGCGCTAGCCTCGGCAGAGCCTCTTTCTGAAAAGGCGAACGGTCGGATCCTTCTCCCACGAGGAAGGGCCCAGCCCTGAAAGCTCTTGCTGCTCTTCACTGTCCCTTGGCACCCTACCTACAGGCACAACAGCACTGGGGATCTGTGCTTTCCCAGAGACGGAACATCTCACGGCGCTCAGCCTCGGCAGAGCCTCTTTCTGAAAAGGCGAACGGTCGGATCCTTCTCCCACGAGGAAGGGCACAGCCCTGAAAGCTCTTGCTGCTCTTCACCGTCCCTTGGCACCCTACCTACAGGCACAACAGCACTGGGGATTTGTGCTTTCCCAGAGACGGAACATCTCACGGCGCTCAGTCTCGGCAGAGCCTCTTTCTGAAAATGCGAACGGTCGGATCCTTCTCCCACGAGGAAGGGCCCAGCCCTGAAAGCTCTTGCTGCTCTTCACCGTCCCTTGGCACCCTACCTACAGGCACAACAGCACTGGGGATCTGTGCTTTCCCAGAGACGGAACATCTCACTGCGCTCAGTCTCGGCAGAGCCTCTTTCTGAAAAGGCGAACGGTCGGATCCTTCTCCCACGAGGAAGGGCCGAGCCCTGAAAGCTCTTGCTTCTCTTCACCGTCCCTTGGCACCCTACCTACAGGCACAACAGCACTGGGGATCTGTGCTTTCCCAGAGACGGAACATCTCACGGTGCTCAGCCTCGGCAGAGCCTCTTTCTGAAAAGGCGAACGGTCGGATCCTTCTCCCACGAGGAAGGGCACAGCCCTGAAAGCTCTTGCTGCTCTTCACCGTCCCTTGGCACCCTACCTACAGGCACAACAGCACTGGGGATTTTTGATATCCCAGAGACGGAACATCTCACGGCGCTCCGCCTCGGCAGAGCCTCTTTCTGAAAAGGCGAACGGTCGGATCCTTCTCCCACGAGGAAGGGCCCAGCCCTGAAAGCTCTTGCTGCTCTTCACCGTCCCTTGGCACCCTACCTACAGGCACAACAGCACTGGGGATCTGTGCTTTCCCAGAGACGGAACATCTCACGGCGCTCAGCCTCGGCAGAGCCTCTTTCTGAAAAGGCGAACGGTCGGATCCTTCTCCCACGAGGAAGGGCCCAGCCCTGAAAGCTCTTGCTGCTCTTCACCGTCCCTTGGCACCCTACCTACAGGCACAACAGCACTGGGGATTTTTGATATCCCAGAGACGGAACATCTCACGGCGCTCCGCCTCGGCAGAGCCTCTTTCTGAAAAGGCGAACGGTCGGATCCTTCTCCCACGAGGAAGGGCCCAGCCCTGAAAGCTCTTGCTGCTCTTCACCGTCCCTTGGCACCCTACCTACAGGCACAACAGCACTGGGGATCTGTGCTTTCCCAGAGACGGAACATCTCACGGCGCTCAGCCTCGGCAGAGCCTCTTTCTGAAAAGGCGAACGGTCGGATCCTTCTCCCACGAGGAAGGGCCCAGCCCTGAAAGCTCTTGCTGCTCTTCACCGTCCCTTGGCACCCTACCTACAGGCACAACAGCACTGGGGATCTGTGCTTTCCCAGACACGGAACATCTCACGGCGCTCAGTCTCGGCAGAGCCTCTTTCTGAAAAGGCGAACGGTCGGATCCTTCTCCCACGAGGAAGGGCCCAGCCCTGAAAGCTCTTGCTGCTCTTCACCGTCCCTTGGCACCCTACCTACAGGCACAACAGCACTGGGGATCTGTGCTTTCCCAGAGACGGAACATCTCACGGCGCTAGCCTCGGCAAGCCTCTTTCTGAAAAGGCGAACGGTCGGATCCTTCTCCCACGAGGAAGGGCCCAGCCCTGAAAGCTCTTGCTGCTCTTCACCGTCCCTTGGCACCCTACCTACAGGCACAACAGCACTGGGGATTTGTGCTTTCCCAGAGACGGAACATCTCACGGCGCTCAGCCTCGGCAGAGCCTCTTTCTGAAAAGGCGAACGGTCGGATCCTTCTCCCACGAGGAAGGGCCCAGCCCTGAAAGCTCTTGCTGCTCTTCACCGTCCCTTGGCACCCTACCTACAGGCACAACAGCACTGGGGATCTGTGCTTTCCCAGACACGGAACATCTCACGGCGCTAGCCTCGGCAGAGCCTCTTTCTGAAAAGGCGAACGGTCGGATCCTTCTCCCACGAGGAAGGGCCGAGCCCTGAAAGCTCTTGCTGCTCTTCACTGTCCCTTGGCACCCTACCTACAGGCACAACAGCACTGGGGATCTGTGCTTTCCCAGAGACGGAACATCTCACGGCGCTCAGCCTCGGCAGAGCCTCTTTCTGAAAAGGCGAACGGTCGGATCCTTCTCCCACGAGGAAGGGCACAGCCCTGAAAGCTCTTGCTGCTCTTCACCGTCCCTTGGCACCCTACCTACAGGCACAACAGCACTGGGGATTTGTGCTTTCCCAGAGACGGAACATCTCACGGCGCTCAGTCTCGGCAGAGCCTCTTTCTGAAAATGCGAACGGTCGGATCCTTCTCCCACGAGGAAGGGTCCAGCCCTGAAAGCTCTTGCTGCTCTTCACCGTCCCTTGGCACCCTACCTACAGGCACAACAGCACTGGGGATCTGTGCTTTCCCAGAGACGGAACATCTCACTGCGCTCAGTCTCGGCAGAGCCTCTTTCTGAAAAGGCGAACGGTCGGATCCTTCTCCCACGAGGAAGGGCCGAGCCCTGAAAGCTCTTGCTTCTCTTCACCGTCCCTTGGCACCCTACCTGCAGGCACAACAGCACTGGGGATCTGTGCTTTCCCAGAGACGGAACATCTCACGGCGCTCAGCCTCGGCAGAGCCTCTTTCTGAAAAGGCGAACGGTCGGATCCTTCTCCCACGAGGAAGGGCACAGCCCTGAAAGCTCTTGCTGCTCTTCACCGTCCCTTGGCACCCTACCTACAGGCACAACAGCACTGGGGATCTGTGCTTTCCCAGAGACGGAACATCTCACGGCGCTCCGCCTCGGCAGAGCCTCTTTCTGAAAAGGCGAACGGTCGGATCCTTCTCCCACGAGGAAGGGCCCAGCCCTGAAAGCTCTTGCTGCTCTTCACCGTCCCTTGGCACCCTACCTACAGGCACAACAGCACTGGGGATCTGTGCTTTCCCAGACACGGAACATCTCACGGCGCTCAGTCTCGGCAGAGCCTCTTTCTGAAAAGGCGAACGGTCGGATCCTTCTCCCACGAGGAAGGGCCCAGCCCTGAAAGCTCTTGCTGCTCTTCACCGTCCCTTGGCACCCTACCTACAGGCACAACAGCACTGGGGATCTGTGCTTTCCCAGAGACGGAACATCTCACGGCGCTAGCCTCGGCAGAGCCTCTTTCTGAAAAGGCGAACGGTCGGATCCTTCTCCCACGAGGAAGGGCCCAGCCCTGAAAGCTCTTGCTGCTCTTCACCGTCCCTTGGCACCCTACCTACAGGCACAACAGCACTGGGGATTTGTGCTTTCCCAGAGACGGAACATCTCACGGCGCTCAGCCTCGGCAGAGCCTCTTTCTGAAAAGGCGAACGGTCGGATCCTTCTCCCACGAGGAAGGGCCCAGCCCTGAAAGCTCTTGCTGCTCTTCACCGTCCCTTGGCACCCTACCTACAGGCACAACAGCACTGGGGATCTGTGCTTTCCCAGAGACGGAACATCTCACGGCGCTAGCCTCGGCAGAGCCTCTTTCTGAAAAGGCGAACGGTCGGATCCTTCTCCCACGAGGAAGGGCCGAGCCCTGAAAGCTCTTGCTGCTCTTCACTGTCCCTTGGCACCCTACCTACAGGCACAACAGCACTGGGGATCTGTGCTTTCCCAGAGACGGAACATCTCACGGCGCTCAGCCTCGGCAGAGCCTCTTTCTGAAAAGGCGAACGGTCGGATCCTTCTCCCACGAGGAAGGGCCCAGCCCTGAAAGCTCTTGCTGCTCTTCACCGTCCCTTGGCACCCTACCTACAGGCACAACAGCACTGGGGATCTGTGCTTTCCCAGACACGGAACATCTCACGGCGCTCAGTCTCGGCAGAGCCTCTTTCTGAAAAGGCGAACGGTCGGATCCTTCTCCCACGAGGAAGGGCCCAGCCCTGAAAGCTCTTGCTGCTCTTCACCGTCCCTTGGCACCCTACCTACAGGCACAACAGCACTGGGGATCTGTGCTTTCCCAGAGACGGAACATCTCACGGCGCTAGCCTCGGCAGAGCCTCTTTCTGAAAAGGCGAACGGTCGGATCCTTCTCCCACGAGGAAGGGCCCAGCCCTGAAAGCTCTTGCTGCTCTTCACCGTCCCTTGGCACCCTACCTACAGGCACAACAGCACTGGGGATTTGTGCTTTCCCAGAGACGGAACATCTCACGGCGCTCAGCCTCGGCAGAGCCTCTTTCTGAAAAGGCGAACGGTCGGATCCTTCTCCCACGAGGAAGGGCCCAGCCCTGAAAGCTCTTGCTGCTCTTCACCGTCCCTTGGCACCCTACCTACAGGCACAACAGCACTGGGGATCTGTGCTTTCCCAGAGACGGAACATCTCACGGCGCTAGCCTCGGCAGAGCCTCTTTCTGAAAAGGCGAACGGTCGGATCCTTCTCCCACGAGGAAGGGCCGAGCCCTGAAAGCTCTTGCTGCTCTTCACTGTCCCTTGGCACCCTACCTACAGGCACAACAGCACTGGGGATCTGTGCTTTCCCAGAGACGGAACATCTCACGGCGCTCAGCCTCGGCAGAGCCTCTTTCTGAAAAGGCGAACGGTCGGATCCTTCTCCCACGAGGAAGGGCCCAGCCCTGAAAGCTCTTGCTGCTCTTCACCGTCCCTTGGCACCCTACCTACAGGCACAACAGCACTGGGGATCTGTGCTTTCCCAGAGACGGAACATCTCACGGCGCTAGCCTCGGCAGAGCCTCTTTCTGAAAAGGCGAACGGTCGGATCCTTCTCCCACGAGGAAGGGCCGAGCCCTGAAAGCTCTTGCTGCTCTTCACTGTCCCTTGGCACCCTACCTACAGGCACAACAGCACTGGGGATCTGTGCTTTCCCAGAGACGGAACATCTCACGGCGCTCAGCCTCGGCAGAGCCTCTTTCTGAAAAGGCGAACGGTCGGATCCTTCTCCCACGAGGAAGGGCACAGCCCTGAAAGCTCTTGCTGCTCTTCACCGTCCCTTGGCACCCTACCTACAGGCACAACAGCACTGGGGATCTGTGCTTTCCCAGAGACGGAACATCTCACGGCGCTCAGTCTCGGCAGAGCCTCTTTCTGAAAATGCGAACGGTCGGATCCTTCTCCCACGAGGAAGGGTCCAGCCCTGAAAGCTCTTGCTGCTCTTCACCGTCCCTTGGCACCCTACCTACAGGCACAACAGCACTGGGGATCTGTGCTTTCCCAGAGACGGAACATCTCACTGCGCTCAGTCTCGGCAGAGCCTCTTTCTGAAAAGGCGAACGGTCGGATCCTTCTCCCACGAGGAAGGGCCGAGCCCTGAAAGCTCTTGCTTCTCTTCACCGTCCCTTGGCACCCTACCTACAGGCACAACAGCACTGGGGATCTGTGCTTTCCCAGAGACGGAACATCTCACGGCGCTCAGCCTCGGCAGAGCCTCTTTCTGAAAAGGCGAACGGTCGGATCCTTCTCCCACGAGGAAGGGCACAGCCCTGAAAGCTCTTGCTTCTCTTCACCGTCCCTTGGCACCCTACCTACAGGCACAACAGCACTGGGGATCTGTGCTTTCCCAGAGACGGAACATCTCACGGCGCTCCGCCTCGGCAGAGCCTCTTTCTGAAAAGGCGAACGGTCGGATCCTTCTCCCACGAGGAAGGGCCCAGCCCTGAAAGCTCTTGCTGCTCTTCACCGTCCCTTGGCACCCTACCTACAGGCACAACAGCACTGGGGATCTGTGCTTTCCCAGACACGGAACATCTCACGGCGCTCAGTCTCGGCAGAGCCTCTTTCTGAAAAGGCGAACGGTCGGATCCTTCTCCCACGAGGAAGGGCCCAGCCCTGAAAGCTCTTGCTGCTCTTCACCGTCCCTTGGCACCCTACCTACAGGCACAACAGCACTGGGGATCTGTGCTTTCCCAGAGACGGAACATCTCACGGCGCTAGCCTCGGCAGAGCCTCTTTCTGAAAAGGCGAACGGTCGGATCCTTCTCCCACGAGGAAGGGCCCAGCCCTGAAAGCTCTTGCTGCTCTTCACCGTCCCTTGGCACCCTACCTACAGGCACAACAGCACTGGGGATTTGTGCTTTCCCAGAGACGGAACATCTCACGGCGCTCAGCCTCGGCAGAGCCTCTTTCTGAAAAGGCGAACGGTCGGATCCTTCTCCCACGAGGAAGGGCCCAGCCCTGAAAGCTCTTGCTGCTCTTCACCGTCCCTTGGCACCCTACCTACAGGCACAACAGCACTGGGGATCTGTGCTTTCCCAGAGACGGAACATCTCACGGCGCTAGCCTCGGCAGAGCCTCTTTCTGAAAAGGCGAACGGTCGGATCCTTCTCCCACGAGGAAGGGCCGAGCCCTGAAAGCTCTTGCTGCTCTTCACTGTCCCTTGGCACCCTACCTACAGGCACAACAGCACTGGGGATCTGTGCTTTCCCAGAGACGGAACATCTCACGGCGCTCAGCCTCGGCAGAGCCTCTTTCTGAAAAGGCGAACGGTCGGATCCTTCTCCCACGAGGAAGGGCCCAGCCCTGAAAGCTCTTGCTGCTCTTCACCGTCCCTTGGCACCCTACCTACAGGCACAACAGCACTGGGGATCTGTGCTTTCCCAGACACGGAACATCTCACGGCGCTCAGTCTCGGCAGAGCCTCTTTCTGAAAAGGCGAACGGTCGGATCCTTCTCCCACGAGGAAGGGCCCAGCCCTGAAAGCTCTTGCTGCTCTTCACCGTCCCTTGGCACCCTACCTACAGGCACAACAGCACTGGGGATCTGTGCTTTCCCAGAGACGGAACATCTCACGGCGCTAGCCTCGGCAGAGCCTCTTTCTGAAAAGGCGAACGGTCGGATCCTTCTCCCACGAGGAAGGGCCCAGCCCTGAAAGCTCTTGCTGCTCTTCACCGTCCCTTGGCACCCTACCTACAGGCACAACAGCACTGGGGATTTGTGCTTTCCCAGAGACGGAACATCTCACGGCGCTCAGCCTCGGCAGAGCCTCTTTCTGAAAAGGCGAACGGTCGGATCCTTCTCCCACGAGGAAGGGCCCAGCCCTGAAAGCTCTTGCTGCTCTTCACCGTCCCTTGGCACCCTACCTACAGGCACAACAGCACTGGGGATCTGTGCTTTCCCAGAGACGGAACATCTCACGGCGCTAGCCTCGGCAGAGCCTCTTTCTGAAAAGGCGAACGGTCGGATCCTTCTCCCACGAGGAAGGGCCGAGCCCTGAAAGCTCTTGCTGCTCTTCACCGTCCCTTGGCACCCTACCTACAGGCACAACAGCACTGGGGATTTCTGCTTTCCCAGAGACGGAACATCTCACGGCGCTCAGCCTCGGCAGAGCCTCTTTCTGAAAAGGCGAACGGTCGGATCCTTCTCCCACGAGGAAGGGCCCAGCCCTGAAAGCTCTTGCTGCTCTTCACCGTCCCTTGGCACCCTACCTACAGGCACAACAGCACTGGGGATCTGTGCTTTCCCAGAGACGGAACATCTCACGGCGCTCAGCCTCGGCATAGCCTCTTTCTGAAAAGGCGAACGGTCGGATCCTTCTCCCACGAGGAAGGGCACAGCCCTGAAAGCTCTTGCTGCTCTTCACCGTCCCTTGGCACCCTACCTACAGGCACAACAGCACTGGGGATCTGTGCTTTCCCAGACACGGAACATCTCACGGCGCTCAGCCTCGGCAAGCCTCTTTCTGAAAAGGCGAACGGTCGGATCCTTCTCCCACGAGGAAGGGCCCAGCCCTGAAAGCTCTTGCTGCTCTTCACCGTCCCTTGGCACCCTACCTACAGGCACAACAGCACTGGGGATCTGTGCTTTCCCAGAGACGGAACATCTCACGGCGCTAGCCTCGGCAGAGCCTCTTTCTGAAAAGGCGAACGGTCGGATCCTTCTCCCACGAGGTAGGGCCCAGCCCTGAAAGCTCTTGCTGCTCTTCACCGTCCCTTGGCACCCTACCTACAGGCACAACAGCACTGGGGATCTGTGCTTTCCCAGAGACGGAACATCTCACGGCGCTCAGCCTCGGCAGAGCCTCTTTCTGAAAATGCGAACGGTCGGATCCTTCTCCCACGAGGAAGGGCACAGCCCTGAAAGCTCTTGCTGCTCTTCACCGTCCCTTGGCACCCTACCTACAGGCACAACAACACTGGGGATCTGTGCTTTCCCAGACACGGAACATCTCACGGCGCTAGCCTCGGCAGAGCCTCTTTCTGAAAAGGCGAACGGTCGGATCCTTCTCCCACGAGGTAGGGCCCAGCCCTGAAAGCTCTTGCTGCTCTTCACCGTCCCTTGGCACCCTACCTACAGGCACAACAGCACTGGGGATCTGTGCTTTCCCAGAGACGGAACATCTCACGGCGCTCAGCCTCGGCAGAGCCTCTTTCTGAAAATGCGAACGGTCGGATCCTTCTCCCACGAGGAAGGGCCCAGCCCTGAAAGCTCTTGCTGCTCTTCACCGTCCCTTGGCACCCTACCTACAGGCACAACAGCACTGGGGATCTGTGCTTTCCCAGAGACGGAACATCTCACGGCGCTCCGCCTCGGCAGAGCCTCTTTCTGAAAAGGCGAACGGTCGGATCCTTCTCCCACGAGGAAGGGCACAGCCCTGAAAGCTCTTGCTGCTCTTCACCGTCCCTTGGCACCCTACCTACAGGCACAACAGCACTGGGGATCTGTGCTTTCCCAGAGACGGAACATCTCACGGCGCTCCGCCTCGGCAGAGCCTCTTTCTGAAAAGGCGAACGGTCGGATCCTTCTCCCACGAGGAAGGGCACAGCCCTGAAAGCTCTTGCTGCTCTTCACCGTCCCTTGGCACCCTACCTACAGGCACAACAGCACTGGGGATCTGTGCTTTCCCAGACACGGAACATCTCACGGCGCTCAGCCTCGGCAGAGCCTCTTTCTGAAAAGGCGAACGGTCGGATCCTTCTCCCACGAGGAAGGGCCCAGCCCTGAAAGCTCTTGCTGCTCTTCACCGTCCCTTGGCACCCTACCTACAGGCACAACAGCACTGGGGATCTGTGCTTTCCCAGACACGGAACATCTCACGGCGCTCAGCCTCGGCAAGCCTCTTTCTGAAAAGGCGAACGGTCGGATCCTTCTCCCACGAGGAAGGGCCGAGCCCTGAAAGCTCTTGCTGCTCTTCACTGTCCCCGTGCAGCCTATGCACAGGCACAACAACACTGGGGATCTGTGCTTTCCCAGAGACGGAACATCTCACGGCGCTATCCTCGGCAGAGCCTCTTTCTGAAAAGGCGAACGGTCGGATCCTTCTCCCACGAGGAAGGGCCCAGCCCTGAAAGCTCTTGCTGCTCTTCACCGTCCCTTGGCACCCTACCTACAGGCACAACAGCACTGGGGATTTGTGCTTTCCCATAGACGGAACATCTCACGGCGCTAGCCTCGGCAGAGCCTCTTTCTGAAAAGGCGAACGGTCGGATCCTTCTCCCACGAGGAAGGGCCCAGCCCTGAAAGCTCTTGCTGCTCTTCACCGTCCCTTGGCACCCTACCTACAGGCACAACAGCACTGGGGATCTGTGCTTTCCCAGAGACGGAACATCTCACGGCGCTAGCCTCGGCAGAGCCTCTTTCTGAAAAGGCGAACGGTCGGATCCTTCTCCCACGAGGTAGGGCCCAGCCCTGAAAGCTCTTGCTGCTCTTCACCGTCCCTTGGCACCCTACCTACAGGCACAACAGCACTGGGGATCTGTGCTTTCCCAGACACGGAACATCTCACGGCGCTCAGCCTCGGCAGAGCCTCTTTCTGAAAATGCGAACGGTCGGATCCTTCTCCAACGAGGAAGGGCACAGCCCTGAAAGCTCTTGCTGCTCTTCACCGTCCCTTGGCACCCTACCTACAGGCACAACAACACTGGGGATCTGTGCTTTCCCAGAGACGGAACATCTCACGGCGCTCAGCCTCGGCAGAGCCTCTTTCTGAAAAGGCGAACGGTCGGATCCTTCTCCCACGAGGAAGGGCCCAGCCCTGAAAGCTCTTGCTTCTCTTCACCGTCCCTTGGCACCCTACCTACAGGCACAACAGCACTGGGGATTTCTGCTTTCCCAGAGACGGAACATCTCACGGCGCTAGCCTCGGCAGAGCCTCTTTCTGAAAAGGCGAACGGTCGGATCCTTCTCCCACGAGGAAGGGCCCAGCCCTGAAAGCTCTTGCTGCTCTTCACCGTCCCTTGGCACCCTACCTACAGGCACAACAGCACTGGGGATCTGTGCTTTCCCAGAGACGGAACATCTCACGGCGCTAGCCTCGGCAGAGCCTCTTTCTGAAAAGGCGAACGGTCGGATCCTTCTCCCACGAGGTAGGGCCCAGCCCTAAAAGCTCTTGCTGCTCTTCACCGTCCCTTGGCACCCTACCTACAGGCACAACAGCACTGGGGATCTGTGCTTTCCCAGACACGGAACATCTCACGGCGCTCAGCCTCGGCAGAGCCTCTTTCTGAAAATGCGAACGGTCGGATCCTTCTCCCACGAGGAAGGGCCCAGCCCTGAAAGCTCTTGCTGCTCTTCACCGTCCCTTGGCACCCTACCTACAGGCACAACAACACTGGGGATCTGTGCTTTCCCAGAGACGGAACATCTCACGGCGCTCAGCCTCGGCAGAGCCTCTTTCTGAAAAGGCGAACGGTCGGATCCTTCTCCCACGAGGAAGGGCCCAGCCCTGAAAGCTCTTGCTGCTCTTCACCGTCCCTTGGCACCCTACCTACAGGCACAACAACACTGGGGATCTGTGCTTTCCCAGAGACGGAACATCCCACGGCGCTCAGCCTCGGCAGAGCCTCTTTCTGAAAAGGCGAACGGTCGGATCCTTCTCCCACGAGGAAGGGCACAGCCCTGAAAGCTCTTGCTGCTCTTCACCGTCCCTTGGCACCCTACCTACAGGCACAACAGCACTGGGGATCTGTGCTTTCCCAGAGACGGAACATCTCACGGCGCTAGCCTCGGCAGAGCCTCTTTCTGAAAAGGCGAACGGTCGGATCCTTCTCCCACGAGGTAGGGCCCAGCCCTGAAAGCTCTTGCTGCTCTTCACCGTCCCTTGGCACCCTACCTACAGGCACAACAGCACTGGGGATCTGTGCTTTCCCAGACACGGAACATCTCACGGCGCTCAGCCTCGGCAGAGCCTCTTTCTGAAAAGGCGAACGGTCGGATCCTTCTCCCACGAGGAAGGGCCCAGCCCTGAAAGCTCTTGCTGCTCTTCACCGTCCCTTGGCACCCTACCTACAGGCACAACAGCACTGGGGATCTGTGCTTTCCCAGAGACGGAACATCTCACGGCGCTCAGCCTCGGCAGAGCCTCTTTCTGAAAAGGCGAACGGTCGGATCCTTCTCCCACGAGGAAGGGCACAGCCCTGAAAGCTCTTGCTGCTCTTCACCGTCCCTTGGCACCCTACCTACAGGCACAACAGCACTGGGGATCTGTGCTTTCCCAGACACGGAACATCTCACGGCGCTCAGCCTCGGCAGAGCCTCTTTCTGAAAAGGCGAAAGGTCAGATCCTTCTCCCACGAGGAAGGGCCCAGCCCTGAAAGCTCTTGCTGCTCTTCACCGTCCCTTGGCACCCTACCTACAGGCACAACAGCACTGGGGATTTCTGCTTTCCCAGACACGGAACATCTCACGGCGCTCAGCCTCGGCAGAGCCTCTTTCTGAAAAGGCGAACGGTCGGATCCTTCTCCCACGAGGAAGGGCACAGCCCTGAAAGCTCTTGCTGCTCTTCACCGTCCCTTGGCACCCTACCTACAGGCACAACAGCACTGGGGATCTGTGCTTTCCCAGAGACGGAACATCTCACGGCGCTCAGCCTCGGCAAGCATCTTTCTGAAAAGGCGAACGGTCGGATCCTTCTCCCACGAGGAAGGGCCGAGCCCTGAAAGCTCTTGCTGCTCTTCACCGTCCCTTGGCACCCTACCTACAGGCACAACAACACTGGGGATCTGTGCTTTCCCAGACACGGAACATCTCACGGCGCTCAGCCTCGGCAGAGCCTCTTTCTGAAAAGGCGAACGGTCGGATTCTTCTCCCACGAGGAAGGGCCCAGCCCTGAAAGCTCTTGCTGCTCTTCACCATCCCTTGGCACCCTACCTACAGGCACAACAGCACTGGGGATCTGTGCTTTCCCAGAGACGGAACATCTCACTGCGCTCAGCCTCGGCAGAGCCTCTTTCTGAAAAGGCGAACGGTCGGATCCTTCTCCCACGAGGAAGGGCCCAGCCCTGAAAGCTCTTGCTGCTCTTCACCGTCCCTTGGCGCCCTACCTACAGGCCCAACAGCACTGGGGATCTGTGCTTTCCCAGAGACGGAACATCTCACGGCGCTCAGCCTCGGCAGAGCCTCTTTCTGAAAAGGCGAACGGTCGGATCCTTCTCCCACGAGGAAGGGCCCAGCCCTGAAAGCTCTTGCTGCTCTTCACCGTCCCTTGGCACCCTACCTACAGGCACAACAGCACTGGGGATCTGTGCTTTCCCAGAGACGGAACATCTCACGGCGCTAGCCTCGGCAGAGCCTCTTTCTGAAAAGGCGAACGGTCGGATCCTTCTCCCACGAGGAAGGGCCGAGCCCTGAAAGCTCTTGCTGCTCTTCACCGTCCCTTGGCACCCTACCTACAGGCACAACAGCACTGGGGATCTGTGCTTTCCCAGAGACGGAACATCTCACGGCGCTCAGCCTCGGCAGAGCCTCTTTCTGAAAAGGCGAACGGTCGGATCCTTCTCCCACGAGGAAGGGCACAGCCCTGAAAGCTCTTGCTGCTCTTCACCGTCCCTTGGCACCCTACCTACAGGCACAACAGCACTGGGGATCTGTGCTTTCCCAGAGACGGAACATCTCACGGCGCTCAGCCTCGGCAAGCCTCTTTCTGAAAAGGCGAACGGTCGGATCCTTCTCCCACGAGGAAGGGCCCAGCCCTGAAAGCTCTTGCTGCTCTTCACTGTCCCCGTGCAGCCTATGCACAGGCACAACAACACTGGGGATCTGTGCTTTCCCAGAGACGGAACATCTCACGGCGCTATCCTCGGCAGAGCCTCTTTCTGAAAAGGCGAACGGTCGGATCCTTCTCCCACGAGGAAGGGCACAGCCCTGAAAGCTCTTGCTGCTCTTCACTGTCCCCGTGCAGCCTATGCACAGGCACAACAACACTGGGGATCTGTGCTTTCCCAGAGACGGAACATCTCACGGCGCTATCCTCGGCAGAGCCTCTTTCTGAAAAGGCGAACGGTCGGATCCTTCTCCCACGAGGAAGGGCCCAGCCCTGAAAGCTCTTGCTTCTCTTCACCGTCCCTTGGCACCCTACCTACAGGCACAACAGCACTGGGGATTTCTGCTTTCCCAGACACGGAACATCTCACGGCGCTAGCCTCGGCAGAGCCTCTTTCTGAAAAGGCGAACGGTCGGATCCTTCTCCCACGAGGAAGGGCCCAGCCCTGAAAGCTCTTGCTGCTCTTCACCGTCCCTTGGCACCCTACCTACAGGCACAACAGCACTGGGGATCTGTGCTTTCCCAGAGACGGAACATCTCACGGCGCTCAGCCTCGGCAGAGCCTCTTTCTGAAAAGGCGAACGGTCGGATCCTTCTCCCACGAGGAAGGGCCCAGCCCTGAAAGCTCTTGCTGCTCTTCACCGTCCCTTGGCACCCTACCTACAGGCACAACAACACTGGGGATCTGTGCTTTCCCAGAGACGGAACATCTCACGGCGCTCAGCCTCGGCAGAGCCTCTTTCTGAAAAGGCGAACGGTCGGATCCTTCTCCCACGAGGAAGGGCCCAGCCCTGAAAGCTCTTGCTGCTCTTCACCGTCCCTTGGCACCCTACCTACAGGCACAACAACACTGGGGATCTGTGCTTTCCCAGAGACGGAACATCTCACGGCGCTCAGCCTCGGCAGAGCCTCTTTCTGAAAAGGCGAACGGTCGGATCCTTCTCCCACGAGGAAGGGCCCAGCCCTGAAAGCTCTTGCTTCTCTTCACCGTCCCTTGGCACCCTACCTACAGGCACAACAGCACTGGGGATCTGTGCTTTCCCAGAGACGGAACATCTCACGGCGCTAGCCTCGGCAGAGCCTCTTTCTGAAAAGGCGAACGGTCGGATCCTTCTCCCACGAGGTAGGGCCCAGCCCTGAAAGCTCTTGCTGCTCTTCACCGTCCCTTGGCACCCTACCTACAGGCACAACAGCACTGGGGATCTGTGCTTTCCCAGACACGGAACATCTCACGGCGCTCAGCCTCGGCAGAGCCTCTTTCTGAAAATGCGAACGGTCGGATCCTTCTCCCACGAGGAAGGGCACAGCCCTGAAAGCTCTTGCTGCTCTTCACCGTCCCTTGGCACCCTACCTACAGGCACAACAGCACTGGGGATTTGTGCTTTCCCAGAGACGGAACATCTCACGGCGCTCAGCCTCGGCAGAGCCTCTTTCTGAAAAGGCGAACGGTCGGATCCTTCTCCCACGAGGAAGGGCACAGCCCTGAAAGCTCTTGCTGCTCTTCACCGTCCCTTGGCACCCTACCTACAGGCACAACAGCACTGGGGATTTGTGCTTTCCCAGAGACGGAACATCTCACGGCGCTCAGCCTCGGCAGAGCCTCTTTCTGAAAAGGCGAACGGTCGGATCCTTCTCCCACGAGGAAGGGCCCAGCCCTGAAAGCTCTTGCTGCTCTTCACCGTCCCTTGGCACCCTACCTACAGGCACAACAACACTGGGGATCTGTGCTTTCCCAGAGACGGAACATCTCACGGCGCTCAGCCTCGGCAAGCCTCTTTCTGAAAAGGCGAACGGTCGGATCCTTCTCCCACGAGGAAGGGCCCAGCCCTGAAAGCTCTTGCTGCTCTTCACCGTCCCTTGGCACCCTACCTACAGGCACAACAACACTGGGGATCTGTGCTTTCCCAGACACGGAACATCTCACGGCGCTCAGCCTCGGCAGAGCCTCTTTCTGAAAAGGCGAACGGTCGGATCCTTCTCCCACGAGGAAGGGCCCAGCCCTGAAAGCTCTTGCTGCTCTTCACCATCCCTTGGCACCCTACCTACAGGCACAACAGCACTGGGGATCTGTGCTTTCCCAGAGACGGAACATCTCACTGCGCTCAGCCTCGGCAGAGCCTCTTTCTGAAAAGGCGAACGGTCGGATCCTTCTCCCACGAGGAAGGGCCCAGCCCTGAAAGCTCTTGCTGCTCTTCACCGTCCCTTGGCGCCCTACCTACAGGCCCAACAGCACTGGGGATCTGTGCTTTCCCAGAGACGGAACATCTCACGGCGCTCAGCCTCGGCAGAGCCTCTTTCTGAAAGGGCGAACGGTCGGATCCTTCTCCCACGAGGAAGGGCCCAGCCCTGAAAGCTCTTGCTGCTCTTCACCGTCCCTTGGCACCCTACCTACAGGCACAACAGCACTGGGGATTTGTGCTTTCCCAGAGACGGAACATCTCACGGCGCTCAGCCTCGGCAAGCCTCTTTCTGAAAAGGCGAACGGTCGGATCCTTCTCCCACGAGGAAGGGCCCAGCCCTGAAAGCTCTTGCTGCTCTTCACTGTCCCCGTGCAGCCTATGCACAGGCACAACAACACTGGGGATCTGTGCTTTCCCAGAGACGGAACATCTCACGGCGCTATCCTCGGCAGAGCCTCTTTCTGAAAAGGCGAACGGTCGGATCCTTCTCCCACGAGGAAGGGCCCAGCCCTGAAAGCTCTTGCTTCTCTTCACCGTCCCTTGGCACCCTACCTACAGGCACAACAGCACTGGGGATTTCTGCTTTCCCAGAGACGGAACATCTCACGGCGCTAGCCTCGGCAGAGCCTCTTTCTGAAAAGGCGAACGGTCGGATCCTTCTCCCACGAGGAAGGGCACAGCCCTGAAAGCTCTTGCTGCTCTTCACCGTCCCTTGGCACCCTACCTACAGGCACAACAGCACTGGGGATCTGTGCTTTCCCAGAGACGGAACATCTCACGGCGCTAGCCTCGGCAGAGCCTCTTTCTGAAAAGGCGAACGGTCGGATCCTTCTCCCACGAGGTAGGGCCGAGCCCTGAAAGCTCTTGCTGCTCTTCACCGTCCCTTGGCACCCTACCTACAGGCACAACAGCACTGGGGATCTGTGCTTTCCCAGAGACGGAACATCTCACGGCGCTAGCCTCGGCAGAGCCTCTTTCTGAAAAGGCGAACGGTCGGATCCTTCTCCCACGAGGAAGGGCCCAGCCCTGAAAGCTCTTGCTGCTCTTCACCGTCCCTTGGCACCCTACCTACAGGCACAACAGCACTGGGGATTTGTGCTTTCCCAGAGACGGAACATCTCACGGCGCTCAGCCTCGGCAAGCCTCTTTCTGAAAAGGCGAACGGTCGGATCCTTCTCCCACGAGGAAGGGCCCAGCCCTGAAAGCTCTTGCTGCTCTTCACTGTCCCCGTGCAGCCTATGCACAGGCACAACAACACTGGGGATCTGTGCTTTCCCAGAGACGGAACATCTCACGGCGCTATCCTCGGCAGAGCCTCTTTCTGAAAAGGCGAACGGTCGGATCCTTCTCCCACGAGGAAGGGCCCAGCCCTGAAAGCTCTTGCTGCTCTTCACCGTCCCTTGGCACCCTACCTACAGGCACAACAGCACTGGGGATTTCTGCTTTCCCAGAGACGGAACATCTCACGGCGCTAGCCTCGGCAGAGCCTCTTTCTGAAAAGGCGAACGGTCGGATCCTTCTCCCACGAGGAAGGGCACAGCCCTGAAAGCTCTTGCTGCTCTTCACCGTCCCTTGGCACCCTACCTACAGGCACAACAGCACTGGGGATCTGTGCTTTCCCAGACACGGAACATCTCACGGCGCTAGCCTCGGCAGAGCCTCTTTCTGAAAAGGCGAACGGTCGGATCCTTCTCCCACGAGGAAGGGCCCAGCCCTGAAAGCTCTTGCTGCTCTTCACCGTCCCTTGGCACCCTACCTACAGGCACAACAGCACTGGGGATCTGTGCTTTCCCAGAGACGGAACATCTCACGGCGCTCAGCCTCGGCAGAGCCTCTTTCTGAAAAGGCGAACGGTCGGATCCTTCTCCCACGAGGAAGGGCACAGCCCTGAAAGCTCTTGCTGCTCTTCACCGTCCCTTGGCACCCTACCTACAGGCACAACAGCACTGGGGATTTGTGCTTTCCCAGAGACGGAACATCTCACGGCGCTCAGCCTCGGCAGAGCCTCTTTCTGAAAATGCGAACGGTCGGATCCTTCTCCCACGAGGAAGGGCACAGCCCTGAAAGCTCTTGCTGCTCTTCACCGTCCCTTGGCACCCTACCTACAGGCACAACAGCACTGGGGATCTGTGCTTTCCCAGACACGGAACATCTCACGGCGCTCAGCCTCGGCAGAGCCTCTTTCTGAAAAGGCGAACGGTCAGATCCTTCTCCCACGAGGAAGGGCCCAGCCCTGAAAGCTCTTGCTGCTCTTCACCGTCCCTTGGCACCCTACCTACAGGCACAACAGCACTGGGGATCTGTGCTTTCCCAGAGACGGAACATCTCACGGCGCTCAGCCTCGGCAGAGCCTCTTTCTGAAAAGGCGAACGGTCGGATCCTTCTCCCACGAGGAAGGGCCGAGCCCTGAAAGCTCTTGCTGCTCTTCACCGTCCCTTGGCACCCTACCTACAGGCACAACAACACTGGGGATCTGTGCTTTCCCAGACACGGAACATCTCACGGCGCTCAGCCTCGGCAGAGCCTCTTTCTGAAAAGGCGAACGGTCGGATCCTTCTCCCACGAGGAAGGGCCCAGCCCTGAAAGCTCTTGCTGCTCTTCACCATCCCTTGGCACCCTACCTACAGGCACAACAGTACTGGGGATCTGTGCTTTCCCAGAGACGGAACATCTCACTGCGCTCAGCCTCGGCAGAGCCTCTTTCTGAAAAGGCGAACGGTCGGATCCTTCTCCCACGAGGAAGGGCACAGCCCTGAAAGCTCTTGCTGCTCTTCACCGTCCCTTGGCACCCTACCTACAGGCACAACAGCACTGGGGATCTGTGCTTTCCCAGACACGGAACATCTCACGGCGCTAGCCTCGGCAGAGCCTCTTTCTGAAAAGGCGAACGGTCGGATCCTTCTCCCACGAGGAAGGGCCCAGCCCTGAAAGCTCTTGCTGCTCTTCACCGTCCCTTGGCACCCTACCTACAGGCACAACAGCACTGGGGATCTGTGCTTTCCCAGAGACGGAACATCTCACGGCGCTAGCCTCGGCAGAGCCTCTTTCTGAAAAGGCGAACGGTCGGATCCTTCTCCCACGAGGTAGGGCCGAGCCCTGAAAGCTCTTGCTGCTCTTCACCGTCCCTTGGCACCCTACCTACAGGCACAACAGCACTGGGGATCTGTGCTTTCCCAGAGACGGAACATCTCACGGCGCTAGCCTCGGCAGAGCCTCTTTCTGAAAAGGCGAACGGTCGGATCCTTCTCCCACGAGGAAGGGCACAGCCCTGAAAGCTCTTGCTGCTCTTCACCGTCCCTTGGCACCCTACCTACAGGCACAACAGCACTGGGGATTTGTGCTTTCCCAGAGACGGAACATCTCACGGCGCTAGCCTCGGCAGAGCCTCTTTCTGAAAAGGCGAACGGTCGGATCCTTCTCCCACGAGGAAGGGCCCAGCCCTGAAAGCTCTTGCTGCTCTTCACCGTCCCTTGGCACCCTACCTACAGGCACAACAGCACTGGGGATCTGTGCTTTCCCAGAGACGGAACATCTCACGGCGCTATCCTCGGCAGAGCCTCTTTCTGAAAAGGCGAACGGTCGGATCCTTCTCCCACGAGGAAGGGCCCAGCCCTGAAAGCTCTTGCTTCTCTTCACCGTCCCTTGGCACCCTACCTACAGGCACAACAGCACTGGGGATTTCTGCTTTCCCAGAGACGGAACATCTCACGGCGCTAGCCTCGGCAGAGCCTCTTTCTGAAAAGGCGAACGGTCGGATCCTTCTCCCACGAGGAAGGGCCCAGCCCTGAAAGCTCTTGCTGCTCTTCACCGTCCCTTGGCACCCTACCTACAGGCACAACAGCACTGGGGATCTGTGCTTTCCCAGACACGGAACATCTCACGGCGCTAGCCTCGGCAGAGCCTCTTTCTGAAAAGGCGAACGGTCGGATCCTTCTCCCACGAGGAAGGGCCCAGCCCTGAAAGCTCTTGCTGCTCTTCACCGTCCCTTGGCACCCTACCTACAGGCACAACAGCACTGGGGATCTGTGCTTTCCCAGAGACGGAACATCTCACGGCGCTCAGCCTCGGCAGAGCCTCTTTCTGAAAAGGCGAACGGTCGGATCCTTCTCCCACGAGGAAGGGCACAGCCCTGAAAGCTCTTGCTGCTCTTCACCGTCCCTTGGCACCCTACCTACAGGCACAACAGCACTGGGGATTTGTGCTTTCCCAGAGACGGAACATCTCACGGCGCTCAGCCTCGGCAGAGCCTCTTTCTGAAAATGCGAACGGTCGGATCCTTCTCCCACGAGGAAGGGCCCAGCCCTGAAAGCTCTTGCTGCTCTTCACCGTCCCTTGGCACCCTACCTACAGGCACAACAGCACTGGGGATCTGTGCTTTCCCAGACACGGAACATCTCACGGCGCTCAGCCTCGGCAGAGCCTCTTTCTGAAAAGGCGAACGGTCGGATCCTTCTCCCACGAGGAAGGGCCGAGCCCTGAAAGCTCTTGCTGCTCTTCACCGTCCCTTGGCACCCTACCTACAGGCACAACAACACTGGGGATCTGTGCTTTCCCAGACACGGAACATCTCACGGCGCTCAGCCTCGGCAGAGCCTCTTTCTGAAAAGGCGAACGGTCGGATCCTTCTCCCACGAGGAAGGGCCCAGCCCTGAAAGCTCTTGCTGCTCTCCACCATCCCTTGGCACCCTACCTACAGGCACAACAGTACTGGGGATCTGTGCTTTCCCAGAGACGGAACATCTCACTGCGCTCAGCCTCGGCAGAGCCTCTTTCTGAAAAGGCGAACGGTCGGATCCTTCTCCCACGAGGAAGGGCCCAGCCCTGAAAGCTCTTGCTGCTCTTCACCGTCCCTTGGCGCTCTACCTACAGGCACAACAGCACTGGGGATCTGTGCTTTCCCAGAGACGGAACATCTCACGGCGCTCAGCCTCGGCAGAGCCTCTTTCTGAAAAGGCGAACGGTCGGATCCTTCTCCCACGAGGAAGGGCCCAGCCCTGAAAGCTCTTGCTGCTCTTCACCGTCCCTTGGCACCCTACCTACAGGCACAACAGCACTGGGGATTTGTGCTTTCCCAGAGACGGAACATCTCACGGCGCTCAGTCTCGGCAGAGCCTCTTTCTGAAAATGCGAACGGTCGGATCCTTCTCCCACGAGGAAGGGCACAGCCCTGAAAGCTCTTGCTGCTCTTCACCGTCCCTTGGCACCCTACCTACAGGCACAACAGCACTGGGGATCTGTGCTTTCCCAGAGACGGAACATCTCACGGCGCTAGCCTCGGCAGAGCCTCTTTCTGAAAAGGCGAACGGTCGGATCCTTCTCCCACGAGGAAGGGCCGAGCCCTGAAAGCTCTTGCTGCTCTTCACCGTCCCTTGGCACCTTACCTACAGGCACAACAGCACTGGGGATCTGTGCTTTCCCAGAGACGGAACATCTCACGGCGCTCAGCCTCGGCAGAGCCTCTTTCTGAAAATGCGAACGGTCGGATCCTTCTCCCACGAGGAAGGGCCCAGCCCTGAAAGCTCTTGCTGCTCTTCACCGTCCCTTGGCACCCTACCTACAGGCACAACAGCACTGGGGATCTGTGCTTTCCCAGAGACGGAACATCTCACGGCGCTCAGCCTCGGCAGAGCCTCTTTCTGAAAAGGCGAACGGTCGGATCCTTCTCCCACGAGGAAGGGCACAGCCCTGAAAGCTCTTGCTGCTCTTCACCATCCCTTGGCACCCTACCTACAGGCACAACAGCACTGGGGATCTGTGCTTTCCCAGAGACGGAACATCTCACTGCGCTCAGTCTCGGCAGAGCCTCTTTCTGAAAAGGCGAACGGTCGGATCCTTCTCCCACGAGGAAGGGCCCAGCCCTGAAAGCTCTTGCTGCTCTTCACCGTCCCTTGGCACCCTACCTACAGGCACAACAGCACTGGGGATCTGTGCTTTCCCAGAGACGGAACATCTCACGGCGCTCAGCCTCGGCAGAGCCTCTTTCTGAAAAGGCGAACGGTCGGATCCTTCTCCCACGAGGAAGGGCCCAGCCCTGAAAGCTCTTGCTGCTCTTCACCGTCCCTTGGCACCCTACCTACAGGCACAACAGCACTGGGGATCTGTGCTTTCCCAGAGACGGAACATCTCACGGCGCTCCGCCTCGGCAGAGCCTCTTTCTGAAAAGGCGAACGGTCGGATCCTTCTCCCACGAGGAAGGGCACAGCCCTGAAAGCTCTTGCTGCTCTTCACCGTCCCTTGGCACCCTACCTACAGGCACAACAGCACTGGGGATCTGTGCTTTCCCAGAGACGGAACATCTCACGGCGCTCAGCCTCGGCAGAGCCTCTTTCTGAAAAGGCGAACGGTCGGATCCTTCTCCCACGAGGAAGGGCACAGCCCTGAAAGCTCTTGCTGCTCTTCACCGTCCCTTGGCACCCTACCTACAGGCACAACAGCACTGGGGATCTGTGCTTTCCCAGAGACGGAACATCTCACGGCGCTCAGCCTCGGCAGAGCCTCTTTCTGAAAAGGCGAACGGTCGGATCCTTCTCCCACGAGGAAGGGCCCAGCCCTGAAAGCTCTTGCTGCTCTCCACCATCCCTTGGCACCCTACCTACAGGCACAACAGTACTGGGGATCTGTGCTTTCCCAGAGACGGAACATCTCACTGCGCTCAGCCTCGGCAGAGCCTCTTTCTGAAAAGGCGAACGGTCGGATCCTTCTCCCACGAGGAAGGGCCCAGCCCTGAAAGCTCTTGCTGCTCTTCACCGTCCCTTGGCGCTCTACCTACAGGCACAACAGCACTGGGGATCTGTGCTTTCCCAGAGACGGAACATCTCACGGCGCTCAGCCTCGGCAGAGCCTCTTTCTGAAAAGGCGAACGGTCGGATCCTTCTCCCACGAGGAAGGGCCCAGCCCTGAAAGCTCTTGCTGCTCTTCACCGTCCCTTGGCACCCTACCTACAGGCACAACAGCACTGGGGATTTGTGCTTTCCCAGAGACGGAACATCTCACGGCGCTCAGTCTCGGCAGAGCCTCTTTCTGAAAATGCGAACGGTCGGATCCTTCTCCCACGAGGAAGGGCACAGCCCTGAAAGCTCTTGCTGCTCTTCACCGTCCCTTGGCACCCTACCTACAGGCACAACAGCACTGGGGATCTGTGCTTTCCCAGAGACGGAACATCTCACGGCGCTAGCCTCGGCAGAGCCTCTTTCTGAAAAGGCGAACGGTCGGATCCTTCTCCCACGAGGAAGGGCCGAGCCCTGAAAGCTCTTGCTGCTCTTCACCGTCCCTTGGCACCTTACCTACAGGCACAACAGCACTGGGGATCTGTGCTTTCCCAGAGACGGAACATCTCACGGCGCTCAGCCTCGGCAGAGCCTCTTTCTGAAAATGCGAACGGTCGGATCCTTCTCCCACGAGGAAGGGCCCAGCCCTGAAAGCTCTTGCTGCTCTTCACCGTCCCTTGGCACCCTACCTACAGGCACAACAGCACTGGGGATCTGTGCTTTCCCAGAGACGGAACATCTCACGGCGCTCAGCCTCGGCAGAGCCTCTTTCTGAAAAGGCGAACGGTCGGATCCTTCTCCCACGAGGAAGGGCACAGCCCTGAAAGCTCTTGCTGCTCTTCACCATCCCTTGGCACCCTACCTACAGGCACAACAGCACTGGGGATCTGTGCTTTCCCAGAGACGGAACATCTCACTGCGCTCAGTCTCGGCAGAGCCTCTTTCTGAAAAGGCGAACGGTCGGATCCTTCTCCCACGAGGAAGGGCCCAGCCCTGAAAGCTCTTGCTGCTCTTCACCGTCCCTTGGCACCCTACCTACAGGCACAACAGCACTGGGGATCTGTGCTTTCCCAGAGACGGAACATCTCACGGCGCTCAGCCTCGGCAGAGCCTCTTTCTGAAAAGGCGAACGGTCGGATCCTTCTCCCACGAGGAAGGGCCCAGCCCTGAAAGCTCTTGCTGCTCTTCACCGTCCCTTGGCACCCTACCTACAGGCACAACAGCACTGGGGATCTGTGCTTTCCCAGAGACGGAACATCTCACGGCGCTCCGCCTCGGCAGAGCCTCTTTCTGAAAAGTCGAACAGTCGGATCCTTCTCCCACGAGGAAGGGCACAGCCCTGAAAGCTCTTGCTGCTCTTCACCGTCCCTTGGCACCCTACCTACAGGCACAACAGCACTGGGGATCTGTGCTTTCCCAGAGACGGAACATCTCACGGCGCTCAGCCTCGGCAGAGCCTCTTTCTGAAAAGGCGAACGGTCGGATCCTTCTCCCACGAGGAAGGGCACAGCCCTGAAAGCTCTTGCTGCTCTTCACCGTCCCTTGGCACCCTACCTACAGGCACAACAGCACTGGGGATCTGTGCTTTCCCAGACACGGAACATCTCACGGCGCTCAGCCTCGGCAAGCCTCTTTCTGAAAAGGCGAACGGTCGGATCCTTCTCCCACGAGGAAGGGCCCAGCCCTGAAAGCTCTTGCTGCTCTTCACTGTCCCCGTGCAGCCTATGCACAGGCACAACAACACTGGGGATCTGTGCTTTCCCAGAGACGGAACATCTCACGGCGCTATCCTCGGCAGAGCCTCTTTCTGAAAAGGCGAACGGTCGGATCCTTCTCCCACGAGGAAGGGCCCAGCCCTGAAAGCTCTTGCTTCTCTTCACCGTCCCTTGGCACCCTACCTACAGGCACAACAGCACTGGGGATTTCTGCTTTCCCAGAGACGGAACATCTCACGGCGCTAGCCTCGGCAGAGCCTCTTTCTGAAAAGGCGAACGGTCGGATCCTTCTCCCACGAGGAAGGGCCCAGCCCTGAAAGCTCTTGCTGCTCTTCACCGTCCCTTGGCACCCTACCTACAGGCACAACAGCACTGGGGATCTGTGCTTTCCCAGAGACGGAACATCTCACGGCGCTAGCCTCGGCAGAGCCTCTTTCTGAAAAGGCGAACGGTCGGATCCTTCTCCCACGAGGTAGGGCCCAGCCCTGAAAGCTCTTGCTGCTCTTCACCGTCCCTTGGCACCCTACCTACAGGCACAACAGCACTGGGGATCTGTGCTTTCCCAGAGACGGAACATCTCACGGCGCTCAGCCTCGGCAGAGCCTCTTTCTGAAAAGGCGAACGGTCGGATCCTTCTCCCACGAGGAAGGGCCCAGCCCTGAAAGCTCTTGCTGCTCTTCACCGTCCCTTGGCACCCTACCTACAGGCACAACAACACTGGGGATCTGTGCTTTCCCAGAGACGGAACATCTCACGGCGCTCAGCCTCGGCAGAGCCTCTTTCTGAAAAGGCGAACGGTCGGATCCTTCTCCCACGAGGAAGGGCACAGCCCTGAAAGCTCTTGCTGCTCTTCACCGTCCCTTGGCACCCTACCTACAGGCACAACAGCACTGGGGATCTGTGCTTTCCCAGACACGGAACATCTCACGGCACTAGCCTCGGCAGAGCCTCTTTCTGAAAAGGCGAACGGTCGGATCCTTCTCCCACGAGGAAGGGCCCAGCCCTGAAAGCTCTTGCTGCTCTTCACCGTCCCTTGGCACCCTACCTACAGGCACAACAGCACTGGGGATCTGTGCTTTCCCAGAGACGGAACATCTCACGGCGCTAGCCTCGGCAGAGCCTCTTTCTGAAAAGGCGAACGGTCGGATCCTTCTCCCACGAGGTAGGGCCCAGCCCTGAAAGCTCTTGCTGCTCTTCACCGTCCCTTGGCACCCTACCTACAGGCCCAACAGCACTGGGGATCTGTGCTTTCCCAGACACGGAACATCTCACGGCGCTCAGCCTCGGCAGAGCCTCTTTCTGAAAATGCGAACGGTCGGATCCTTCTCCCACGAGGAAGGGCACAGCCCTGAAAGCTCTTGCTGCTCTTCACCGTCCCTTGGCACCCTACCTACAGGCACAACAGCACTGGGGATCTGTGCTTTCCCAGAGACGGAACATCTCACGGCGCTCAGCCTCGGCAGAGCCTCTTTCTGAAAAGGCGAACGGTCAGATCCTTCTCCCACGAGGAAGGGCCCAGCCCTGAAAGCTCTTGCTGCTCTTCACCGTCCCTTGGCACCCTACCTACAGGCACAACAGCACTGGGGATTTGTGCTTTCCCAGACACGGAACATCTCACGGCGCTCAGCCTCGGCAGAGCCTCTTTCTGAAAAGGCGAACGGTCGGATCCTTCTCCCACGAGGAAGGGCCCAGCCCTGAAAGCTCTTGCTGCTCTTCACCGTCCCTTGGCACCCTACCTACAGGCACAACAGCACTGGGGATCTGTGCTTTCCCAGAGACGGAACATCTCATGGCGCTCAGCCTCGGCAGAGCCTCTTTCTGAAAAGGCGAACGGTCGGATCCTTCTCCCACGAGGAAGGGCACAGCCCTGAAAGCTCTTGCTGCTCTTCACCATCCCTTGGCACCCTACCTACAGGCACAACAGCACTGGGGATCTGTGCTTTCCCAGAGACGGAACATCTCACTGCGCTCAGTCTCGGCAGAGCCTCTTTCTGAAAAGGCGAACGGTCGGATCCTTCTCCCACGAGGAAGGGCCGAGCCCTGAAAGCTCTTGCTGCTCTTCACCGTCCCTTGGCACCCTACCTACAGGCACAACAGCACTGGGGATCTGTGCTTTCCCAGAGACGGAACATCTCACGGCGCTCAGCCTCGGCAGAGCCTCTTTCTGAAAAGGCGAACGGTCGGATCCTTCTCCCACGAGGAAGGGCCCAGCCCTGAAAGCTCTTGCTGCTCTTCACCGTCCCTTGGCACCCTACCTACAGGCACAACAGCACTGGGGATCTGTGCTTTCCCAGAGACGGAACATCTCACGGCGCTCAGCCTCGGCAAGCCTCTTTCTGAAAAGGCGAACGGTCGGATCCTTCTCCCACGAGGAAGGGCCGAGCCCTGAAAGCTCTTGCTGCTCTTCACCGTCCCTTGGCACCCTACCTACAGGCACAACAGCACTGGGGATCTGTGCTTTCCCAGAGACGGAACATCTCACGGCGCTCAGCCTCGGCAGAGCCTCTTTCTGAAAAGGCGAACGGTCGGATCCTTCTCCCACGAGGAAGGGCACAGCCCTGAAAGCTCTTGCTGCTCTTCACCGTCCCTTGGCACCCTACCTACAGGCACAACAGCACTGGGGATCTGTGCTTTCCCAGAGACGGAACATCTCACGGCGCTCAGCCTCGGCAGAGCCTCTTTCTGAAAAGGCGAACGGTCGGATCCTTCTCCCACGAGGAAGGGCACAGCCCTGAAAGCTCTTGCTGCTCTTCACCGTCCCTTGGCACCCTACCTACAGGCACAACAGCACTGGGGATCTGTGCTTTCCCAGACACGGAACATCTCACGGCGCTCAGCCTCGGCAAGCCTCTTTCTGAAAAGGCGAACGGTCGGATCCTTCTCCCACGAGGAAGGGCACAGCCCTGAAAGCTCTTGCTGCTCTTCACTGTCCCCGTGCAGCCTATGCACAGGCACAACAACACTGGGGATCTGTGCTTTCCCAGAGACGGAACATCTCACGGCGCTCAGCCTCGGCAGAGCCTCTTTCTGAAAAGGCGAACGGTCGGATCCTTCTCCCACGAGGAAGGGCCCAGCCCTGAAAGCTCTTGCTTCTCTTCACCGTCCCTTGGCACCCTACCTACAGGCACAACAGCACTGGGGATTTCTGCTTTCCCAGAGACGGAACATCTCACGGCGCTCAGCCTCGGCAGAGCCTCTTTCTGAAAAGGCGAACGGTCGGATCCTTCTCCCACGAGGAAGGGCCCAGCCCTGAAAGCTCTTGCTGCTCTTCACCGTCCCTTGGCACCCTACCTACAGGCACAACAGCACTGGGGATCTGTGCTTTCCCAGAGACGGAACATCTCACGGCGCTAGCCTCGGCAGAGCCTCTTTCTGAAAAGGCGAACGGTCGGATCCTTCTCCCACGAGGTAGGGCCCAGCCCTGAAAGCTCTTGCTGCTCTTCACCGTCCCTTGGCACCCTACCTACAGGCACAACAGCACTGGGGATCTGTGCTTTCCCAGACACGGAACATCTCACGGCGCTCCGCCTCGGCAGAGCCTCTTTCTGAAAAGGCGAACGGTCGGATCCTTCTCCCACGAGGAATGGCCCAGCCCTGAAAGCTCTTGCTGCTCTTCACCGTCCCTTGGCACCCTACCTACAGGCACAACAGCACTGGGGATTTGTGCTTTCCCAGAGACGGAACATCTCACGGCGCTCAGCCTCGGCAGAGCCTCTTTCTGAAAAGGCGAACGGTCGGATCCTTCTCCCACGAGGAAGGGCCCAGCCCTGAAAGCTCTTGCTGCTCTTCACCGTCCCTTGGCACCCTACCTACAGGCACAACAGCACTGGGGATCTGTGCTTTCCCAGAGACGGAACATCTCACGGCGCTCAGCCTCGGCAGAGCCTCTTTCTGAAAAGGCGAACGGTCGGATCCTTCTCCCACGAGGAAGGGCACAGCCCTGAAAGCTCTTGCTGCTCTTCACCGTCCCTTGGCACCCTACCTACAGGCACAACAGCACTGGGGATCTGTGCTTTCCCAGAGACGGAACATCTCACGGCGCTCAGCCTCGGCAGAGCCTCTTTCTGAAAAGGCGAACGGTCGGATCCTTCTCCCACGAGGAAGGGCACAGCCCTGAAAGCTCTTGCTGCTCTTCACCGTCCCTTGGCACCCTACCTACAGGCACAACAGCACTGGGGATCTGTGCTTTCCCAGAGACGGAACATCTCACGGCGCTCAGCCTCGGCAGAGCCTCTTTCTGAAAAGGCGAACGGTCGGATCCTTCTCCCACGAGGAAGGGCACAGCCCTGAAAGCTCTTGCTGCTCTTCACCGTCCCTTGGCACCCTACCTACAGGCACAACAGCACTGGGGATCTGTGCTTTCCCAGACACGGAACATCTCACGGCGCTCAGCCTCGGCAAGCCTCTTTCTGAAAAGGCGAACGGTCGGATCCTTCTCCCACGAGGAAGGGCCCAGCCCTGAAAGCTCTTGCTGCTCTTCACTGTCCCCGTGCAGCCTATGCACAGGCACAACAACACTGGGGATCTGTGCTTTCCCAGAGACGGAACATCTCACGGCGCTATCCTCGGCAGAGCCTCTTTCTGAAAAGGCGAACGGTCGGATCCTTCTCCCACGAGGAAGGGCCCAGCCCTGAAAGCTCTTGCTTCTCTTCACCGTCCCTTGGCACCCTACCTACAGGCACAACAGCACTGGGGATTTCTGCTTTCCCAGAGACGGAACATCTCACGGCGCTCAGCCTCGGCAGAGCCTCTTTCTGAAAAGGCGAACGGTCGGATCCTTCTCCCACGAGGAAGGGCCCAGCCCTGAAAGCTCTTGCTGCTCTTCACCGTCCCTTGGCACCCTACCTACAGGCACAACAGCACTGGGGATCTGTGCTTTCCCAGACACGGAACATCTCACGGCGCTCAGCCTCGGCAAGCCTCTTTCTGAAAAGGCGAACGGTCGGATCCTTCTCCCACGAGGAAGGGCCGAGCCCTGAAAGCTCTTGCTGCTCTTCACCGTCCCTTGGCACCCTACCTACAGGCACAACAACACTGGGGATCTGTGCTTTCCCAGAGACGGAACATCTCACGGCGCTCAGCCTCGGCAGAGCCTCTTTCTGAAAAGGCGAACGGTCGGATCCTTCTCCCACGAGGAAGGGCACAGCCCTGAAAGCTCTTGCTGCTCTTCACCGTCCCTTGGCACCCTACCTACAGGCACAACAGCACTGGGGATCTGTGCTTTCCCAGACACGGAACATCTCACGGCGCTAGCCTCGGCAGAGCCTCTTTCTGAAAAGGCGAACGGTCGGATCCTTCTCCCACGAGGAAGGGCCCAGCCCTGAAAGCTCTTGCTGCTCTTCACCGTCCCTTGGCACCCTACCTACAGGCACAACAGCACTGGGGATCTGTGCTTTCCCAGAGACGGAACATCTCACGGCGCTAGCCTCGGCAGAGCCTCTTTCTGAAAAGGCGAACGGTCGGATCCTTCTCCCACGAGGAAGGGCCCAGCCCTGAAAGCTCTTGCTTCTCTTCACCGTCCCTTGGCACCCTACCTACAGGCACAACAGCACTGGGGATTTCTGCTTTCCCAGAGACGGAACATCTCACGGCGCTAGCCTCGGCAGAGCCTCTTTCTGAAAAGGCGAACGGTCGGATCCTTCTCCCACGAGGAAGGGCCCAGCCCTGAAAGCTCTTGCTGCTCTTCACCGTCCCTTGGCACCCTACCTACAGGCACAACAGCACTGGGGATCTGTGCTTTCCCAGAGACGGAACATCTCACGGCGCTCAGCCTCGGCAAGCCTCTTTCTGAAAAGGCGAACGGTCGGATCCTTCTCCCACGAGGAAGGGCCGAGCCCTGAAAGCTCTTGCTGCTCTTCACCGTCCCTTGGCACCCTACCTACAGGCACAACAACACTGGGGATCTGTGCTTTCCCAGAGACGGAACATCTCACGGCGCTCAGCCTCGGCAGAGCCTCTTTCTGAAAAGGCGAACGGTCGGATCCTTCTCCCACGAGGAAGGGCACAGCCCTGAAAGCTCTTGCTGCTCTTCACCGTCCCTTGGCACCCTACCTACAGGCACAACAGCACTGGGGATCTGTGCTTTCCCAGAGACGGAACATCTCACGGCGCTCAGCCTCGGCAGAGCCTCTTTCTGAAAAGGCGAACGGTCGGATCCTTCTCCCACGAGGAAGGGCCCAGCCCTGAAAGCTCTTGCTGCTCTTCACCGTCCCTTGGCACCCTACCTACAGGCACAACAGCACTGGGGATCTGTGCTTTCCCAGACACGGAACATCTCACGGCGCTAGCCTCGGCAGAGCCTCTTTCTGAAAAGGCGAACGGTCGGATCCTTCTCCCACGAGGAAGGGCCCAGCCCTGAAAGCTCTTGCTTCTCTTCACCGTCCCTTGGCACCCTACCTACAGGCACAACAGCACTGGGGATCTGTGCTTTCCCAGAGACGGAACATCTCACGGCGCTAGCCTCGGCAGAGCCTCTTTCTGAAAAGGCGAACGGTCGGATCCTTCTCCCACGAGGTAGGGCCCAGCCCTGAAAGCTCTTGCTGCTCTTCACCGTCCCTTGGCACCCTACCTACAGGCACAACAGCACTGGGGATCTGTGCTGTCCCAGACACGGAACATCTCACGGCGCTCAGCCTCGGCAGAGCCTCTTTCTGAAAATGCGAACGGTCGGATCCTTCTCCCACGAGGAAGGGCCCAGCCCTGAAAGCTCTTGCTGCTCTTCACCGTCCCTTGGCACCCTACCTACAGGCACAACAGCACTGGGGATTTGTGCTTTCCCAGAGACGGAACATCTCACGGCGCTCAGCCTCGGCAGAGCCTCTTTCTGAAAAGGCGAACGGTCGGATCCTTCTCCCACGAGGAAGGGCACAGCCCTGAAAGCTCTTGCTGCTCTTCACCGTCCCTTGGCACCCTACCTACAGGCACAACAGCACTGGGGATCTGTGCTTTCCCAGAGACGGAACATCTCACGGCGCTCAGCCTCGGCAAGCCTCTTTCTGAAAAGGCGAACGGTCGGATCCTTCTCCCACGAGGAAGGGCCGAGCCCTGAAAGCTCTTGCTGCTCTTCACCGTCCCTTGGCACCCTACCTACAGGCACAACAACACTGGGGATCTGTGCTTTCCCAGACACGGAACATCTCACGGCGCTCAGCCTCGGCAGAGCCTCTTTCTGAAAAGGCGAACGGTCGGATCCTTCTCCCACGAGGAAGGGCCCAGCCCTGAAAGCTCTTGCTGCTCTTCACCATCCCTTGGCACCCTACCTACAGGCACAACAGCACTGGGGATCTGTGCTTTCCCAGAGACGGAACATCTCACTGCGCTCAGCCTCGGCAGAGCCTCTTTCTGAAAAGGCGAACGGTCGGATCCTTCTCCCACGAGGAAGGGCACAGCCCTGAAAGCTCTTGCTGCTCTTCACCGTCCCTTGGCACCCTACCTACAGGCCCAACAGCACTGGGGATCTGTGCTTTCCCAGACACGGAACATCTCACTGCGCTCAGCCTCGGCAGAGCCTCTTTCTGAAAAGGCGAACGGTCGGATCCTTCTCCCACGAGGAAGGGCCCAGCCCTGAAAGCTCTTGCTGCTCTTCACCGTCCCTTGGCACCCTACCTACAGGCACAACAGCACTGGGGATTTGTGCTTTCCCAGAGACGGAACATCTCACGGCGCTCAGCCTCGGCAGAGCCTCTTTCTGAAAAGGCGAACGGTCGGATCCTTCTCCCACGAGGAAGGGCCCAGCCCTGAAAGCTCTTGCTGCTCTTCACCGTCCCTTGGCACCCTACCTACAGGCACAACAGCACTGGGGATCTGTGCTTTCCCAGAGACGGAACATCTCACGGCGCTAGCCTCGGCAGAGCCTCTTTCTGAAAAGGCGAACGGTCGGATCCTTCTCCCACGAGGAAGGGCCGAGCCCTGAAAGCTCTTGCTGCTCTTCACCGTCCCTTGGCACCCTACCTACAGGCACAACAGCACTGGGGATCTGTGCTTTCCCAGAGACGGAACATCTCACGGCGCTCCGCCTCGGCAGAGCCTCTTTCTGAAAAGGCGAACGGTCGGATCCTTCTCCCACGAGGAAGGGCACAGCCCTGAAAGCTCTTGCTGCTCTTCACCGTCCCTTGGCACCCTACCTACAGGCACAACAGCACTGGGGATCTGTGCTTTCCCAGACACGGAACATCTCACGGCGCTCAGCCTCGGCAGAGCCTCTTTCTGAAAAGGCGAACGGTCGGATCCTTCTCCCACGAGGAAGGGCACAGCCCTGAAAGCTCTTGCTGCTCTTCACCGTCCCTTGGCACCCTACCTACAGGCACAACAGCACTGGGGATCTGTGCTTTCCCAGACACGGAACATCTCACGGCGCTCAGCCTCGGCAAGCCTCTTTCTGAAAAGGCGAACGGTCGGATCCTTCTCCCACGAGGAAGGGCTCAGCCCTGAAAGCTCTTGCTGCTCTTCACTGTCCCCGTGCAGCCTATGCACAGGCACAACAACACTGGGGATCTGTGCTTTCCCAGAGACGGAACATCTCACGGCGCTATCCTCGGCAGAGCCTCTTTCTGAAAAGGCGAACGGTCGGATCCTTCTCCCACGAGGAAGGGCCCAGCCCTGAAAGCTCTTGCTGCTCTTCACTGTCCCCGTGCAGCCTATGCACAGGCACAACAACACTGGGGATCTGTGCTTTCCCAGAGACGGAACATCTCACGGCGCTATCCTCGGCAGAGCCTCTTTCTGAAAAGGCGAACGGTCGGATCCTTCTCCCACGAGGAAGGGCCCAGCCCTGAAAGCTCTTGCTTCTCTTCACCGTCCCTTGGCACCCTACCTACAGGCACAACAGCACTGGGGATTTCTGCTTTCCCAGAGACGGAACATCTCACGGCGCTAGCCTCGGCAGAGCCTCTTTCTGAAAAGGCGAACGGTCGGATCCTTCTCCCACGAGGAAGGGCCCAGCCCTGAAAGCTCTTGCTGCTCTTCACCGTCCCTTGGCACCCTACCTACAGGCACAACAGCACTGGGGATCTGTGCTTTCCCAGAGACGGAACATCTCACGGCGCTAGCCTCGGCAGAGCCTCTTTCTGAAAATGCGAACGGTCGGATCCTTCTCCCACGAGGTAGGGCCCAGCCCTGAAAGCTCTTGCTGCTCTTCACCGTCCCTTGGCACCCTACCTACAGGCACAACAGCACTGGGGATCTGTGCTTTCCCAGAGACGGAACATCTCACGGCGCTCAGCCTCGGCAGAGCCTCTTTCTGAAAATGCGAACGGTCGGATCCTTCTCCCACGAGGAAGGGCCCAGCCCTGAAAGCTCTTGCTGCTCTTCACCGTCCCTTGGCACCCTACCTACAGGCACAACAACACTGGGGATCTGTGCTTTCCCAGAGACGGAACATCTCACGGCGCTCAGCCTCGGCAGAGCCTCTTTCTGAAAAGGCGAACGGTCGGATCCTTCTCCCACGAGGAAGGGCACAGCCCTGAAAGCTCTTGCTGCTCTTCACCGTCCCTTGGCACCCTACCTACAGGCACAACAGCACTGGGGATCTGTGCTTTCCCAGAGACGGAACATCTCACGGCGCTAGCCTCGGCAGAGCCTCTTTCTGAAAAGGCGAACGGTCGGATCCTTCTCCCACGAGGAAGGGCCCAGCCCTGAAAGCTCTTGCTTCTCTTCACCGTCCCTTGGCACCCTACCTACAGGCACAACAGCACTGGGGATCTGTGCTTTCCCAGAGACGGAACATCTCACGGCGCTAGCCTCGGCAGAGCCTCTTTCTGAAAAGGCGAACGGTCGGATCCTTCTCCCACGAGGTAGGGCCCAGCCCTGAAAGCTCTTGCTGCTCTTCACCGTCCCTTGGCACCCTACCTACAGGCACAACAGCACTGGGGATCTGTGCTTTCCCAGACACGGAACATCTCACGGCGCTCAGCCTCGGCAGAGCCTCTTTCTGAAAAGGCGAACGGTCGGATCCTTCTCCCACGAGGAAGGGCACAGCCCTGAAAGCTCTTGCTGCTCTTCACCGTCCCTTGGCACCCTACATACAGGCACAACAGCACTGGGGATTTGTGCTTTCCCAGAGACGGAACATCTCACGGCGCTCAGCCTCGGCAGAGCCTCTTTCTGAAAAGGCGAACGGTCGGATCCTTCTCCCACGAGGAAGGGCACAGCCCTGAAAGCTCTTGCTGCTCTTCACCGTCCCTTGGCGCCCTACCTACAGGCACAACAGCACTGGGGATTTCTGCTTTCCCAGAGACGGAACATCTCACGGCGCTCAGCCTCGGCAGAGCCTCTTTCTGAAAAGGCGAACGGTCGGATCCTTCTCCCACGAGGAAGGGCCGAGCCCTGAAAGCTCTTGCTGCTCTTCACCGTCCCTTGGCACCCTACCTACAGGCACAACAACACTGGGGATCTGTGCTTTCCCAGACACGGAACATCTCACGGCGCTCAGCCTCGGCAGAGCCTCTTTCTGAAAAGGCGAACGGTCGGATCCTTCTCCCACGAGGAAGGGCCCAGCCCTGAAAGCTCTTGCTGCTCTTCACCATCCCTTGGCACCCTACCTACAGGCACAACAGCACTGGGGATCTGTGCTTTCCCAGAGACGGAACATCTCACTGCGCTCAGCCTCGGCAGAGCCTCTTTCTGAAAAGGCGAACGGTCGGATCCTTCTCCCACGAGGAAGGGCACAGCCCTGAAAGCTCTTGCTGCTCTTCACCGTCCCTTGGCGCCCTACCTACAGGCACAACAGCACTGGGGATCTGTGCTTTCCCAGAGACGGAACATCTCACGGCGCTCAGCCTCGGCAGAGCCTCTTTCTGAAAAGGCGAACGGTCGGATCCTTCTCCCACGAGGAAGGGCCCAGCCCTGAAAGCTCTTGCTGCTCTTCACCGTCCCTTGGCACCCTACCTACAGGCACAACAGCACTGGGGATTTGTGCTTTCCCAGAGACGGAACATCTCACGGCGCTCAGCCTCGGCAAGCCTCTTTCTGAAAAGGCGAACGGTCGGATCCTTCTCCCATGAGGAAGGGCCCAGCCCTGAAAGCTCTTGCTGCTCTTCACTGTCCCCGTGCAGCCTATGCACAGGCACAACAACACTGGGGATCTGTGCTTTCCCAGAGACGGAACATCTCACGGCGCTATCCTCGGCAGAGCCTCTTTCTGAAAAGGCGAACGGTCGGATCCTTCTCCCACGAGGAAGGGCCCAGCCCTGAAAGCTCTTGCTTCTCTTCACCGTCCCTTGGCACCCTACCTACAGGCACAACAGCACTGGGGATTTCTGCTTTCCCAGAGACGGAACATCTCACGGCGCTAGCCTCGGCAGAGCCTCTTTCTGAAAAGGCGAACGGTCGGATCCTTCTCCCACGAGGAAGGGCACAGCCCTGAAAGCTCTTGCTGCTCTTCACCGTCCCTTGGCACCCTACCTACAGGCACAACAGCACTGGGGATCTGTGCTTTCCCAGACACGGAACATCTCACGGCGCTAGCCTCGGCAGAGCCTCTTTCTGAAAAGGCGAACGGTCGGATCCTTCTCCCACGAGGAAGGGCCCAGCCCTGAAAGCTCTTGCTGCTCTTCACCGTCCCTTGGCACCCTACCTACAGGCCCAACAGCACTGGGGATCTGTGCTTTCCCAGAGACGGAACATCTCACGGCGCTAGCCTCGGCAGAGCCTCTTTCTGAAAAGGCGAACGGTCGGATCCTTCTCCCACGAGGTAGGGCCCAGCCCTGAAAGCTCTTGCTGCTCTTCACCGTCCCTTGGCACCCTACCTACAGGCACAACAGCACTGGGGATCTGTGCTTTCCCAGACACGGAACATCTCACGGCGCTCCGCCTCGGCAGAGCCTCTTTCTGAAAATGCGAACGGTCGGATCCTTCTCCCACGAGGAAGGGCACAGCCCTGAAAGCTCTTGCTGCTCTTCACCGTCCCTTGGCACCCTACCTACAGGCACAACAGCACTGGGGATTTGTGCTTTCCCAGAGACGGAACATCTCACGGCGCTCAGCCTCGGCAGAGCCTCTTTCTGAAAAGGCGAACGGTCGGATCCTTCTCCCACGAGGAAGGGCACAGCCCTGAAAGCTCTTGCTGCTCTTCACCGTCCCTTGGCACCCTACCTACAGGCACAACAGCACTGGGGATCTGTGCTTTCCCAGACACGGAACATCTCACGGCGCTCAGCCTCGGCAGAGCCTCTTTCTGAAAAGGCGAACGGTCGGATCCTTCTCCCACGAGGAAGGGCCCAGCCCTGAAAGTCTTGCTGCTCTTCACCGTCCCTTGGCACCCTACCTACAGGCACAACAGCACTGGGGATCTGTGCTTTCCCAGAGACGGAACATCTCACGGCGCTCAGCCTCGGCAAGCCTCTTTCTGAAAAGGCGAACGGTCGGATCCTTCTCCCACGAGGAAGGGCCCAGCCCTGAAAGCTCTTGCTGCTCTTCACCGTCCCTTGGCGCCCTACCTACAGGCCCAACAACACTGGGGATCTGTGCTTTCCCAGACACGGAACATCTCACGGCGCTCAGCCTCGGCAGAGCCTCTTTCTGAAAAGGCGAACGGTCGGATCCTTCTCCCACGAGGAAGGGCCCAGCCCTGAAAGCTCTTGCTGCTCTTCACCGTCCCTTGGCACCCTACCTACAGGCACAACAGCACTGGGGATTTGTGCTTTCCCAGAGACGGAACATCTCACGGCGCTCAGTCTCGGCAGAGCCTCTTTCTGAAAAGGCGAACGGTCGGATCCTTCTCCCACGAGGAAGGGCCCAGCCCTGAAAGCTCTTGCTGCTCTTCACCGTCCCTTGGCACCCTACCTACAGGCACAACAGCACTGGGGATCTGTGCTTTCCCAGAGACGGAACATCTCACGGCGCTAGCCTCGGCAGAGCCTCTTTCTGAAAAGGCGAACGGTCGGATCCTTCTCCCACGAGGAAGGGCCGAGCCCTGAAAGCTCTTGCTGCTCTTCACCGTCCCTTGGCACCCTACCTACAGGCACAACAGCACTGGGGATCTGTGCTTTCCCAGAGACGGAACATCTCACGGCGCTCAGCCTCGGCAGAGCCTCTTTCTGAAAAGGCGAACGGTCGGATCCTTCTCCCACGAGGAAGGGCACAGCCCTGAAAGCTCTTGCTGCTCTTCACCATCCCTTGGCACCCTACCTACAGGCACAACAGCACTGGGGATCTGTGCTTTCCCAGAGACGGAACATCTCACTGCGCTCAGCCTCGGCAGAGCCTCTTTCTGAAAATGCGAACGGTCGGATCCTTCTCCCACGAGGAAGGGCCCAGCCCTGAAAGCTCTTGCTGCTCTTCACCGTCCCTTGGCACCCTACCTACAGGCACAACAGCACTGGGGATCTGTGCTTTCCCAGAGACGGAACATCTCACGGCGCTCAGCCTCGGCAGAGCCTCTTTCTGAAAAGGCGAACGGTCGGATCCTTCTCCCACGAGGAAGGGCACAGCCCTGAAAGCTCTTGCTGCTCTTCACCATCCCTTGGCACCCTACCTACAGGCACAACAGCACTGGGGATCTGTGCTTTCCCAGAGACGGAACATCTCACTGCGCTCAGTCTCGGCAGAGCCTCTTTCTGAAAAGGCGAACGGTCGGATCCTTCTCCCACGAGGAAGGGCCCAGCCCTGAAAGCTCTTGCTGCTCTTCACCGTCCCTTGGCACCCTACCTACAGGCACAACAGCACTGGGGATTTGTGCTTTCCCAGAGACGGAACATCTCACGGCGCTCAGCCTCGGCAGAGCCTCTTTCTGAAAAGGCGAACGGTCGGATCCTTCTCCCACGAGGAAGGGCCCAGCCCTGAAAGCTCTTGCTGCTCTTCACCGTCCCTTGGCACCCTACCTACAGGCACAACAGCACTGGGGATCTGTGCTTTCCCAGAGACGGAACATCTCACGGCGCTCAGCCTCGGCAAGCCTCTTTCTGAAAAGGCGAACGGTCGGATCCTTCTCCCACGAGGAAGGGCCGAGCCCTGAAAGCTCTTGCTGCTCTTCACCGTCCCTTGGCACCCTACCTACAGGCACAACAGCACTGGGGATCTGTGCTTTCCCAGAGACGGAACATCTCACGGCGCTCAGCCTCGGCAGAGCCTCTTTCTGAAAAGGCGAACGGTCGGATCCTTCTCCCACGAGGAAGGGCCCAGCCCTGAAAGCTCTTGCTGCTCTTCACCGTCCCTTGGCACCCTACCTACAGGCACAACAGCACTGGGGATCTGTGCTTTCCCAGAGACGGAACATCTCACGGCGCTCCGCCTCGGCAGAGCCTCTTTCTGAAAAGGCGAACGGTCGGATCCTTCTCCCACGAGGAAGGGCACAGCCCTGAAAGCTCTTGCTGCTCTTCACCGTCCCTTGGCACCCTACCTACAGGCACAACAGCACTGGGGATCTGTGCTTTCCCAGAGACGGAACATCTCACGGCGCTCAGCCTCGGCAGAGCCTCTTTCTGAAAAGGCGAACGGTCGGATCCTTCTCCCACGAGGAAGGGCACAGCCCTGAAAGCTCTTGCTGCTCTTCACCGTCCCTTGGCACCCTACCTACAGGCACAACAGCACTGGGGATCTGTGCTTTCCCAGACACGGAACATCTCACGGCGCTCAGCCTCGGCAAGCCTCTTTCTGAAAAGGCGAACGGTCGGATCCTTCTCCCACGAGGAAGGGCCCAGCCCTGAAAGCTCTTGCTGCTCTTCACTGTCCCCGTGCAGCCTATGCACAGGCACAACAACACTGGGGATCTGTGCTTTCCCAGAGACGGAACATCTCACGGCGCTATCCTCGGCAGAGCCTCTTTCTGAAAAGGCGAACGGTCGGATCCTTCTCCCACGAGGAAGGGCCCAGCCCTGAAAGCTCTTGCTGCTCTTCACCGTCCCTTGGCACCCTACCTACAGGCACAACAGCACTGGGGATCTGTGCTTTCCCAGAGACGGAACATCTCACGGCGCTCAGCCTCGGCAGAGCCTCTTTCTGAAAAGGCGAACGGTCGGATCCTTCTCCCACGAGGAAGGGCACAGCCCTGAAAGCTCTTGCTGCTCTTCACCATCCCTTGGCACCCTACCTACAGGCACAACAGCACTGGGGATCTGTGCTTTCCCAGAGACGGAACATCTCACTGCGCTCAGTCTCGGCAGAGCCTCTTTCTGAAAAGGCGAACGGTCGGATCCTTCTCCCACGAGGAAGGGCACAGCCCTGAAAGCTCTTGCTGCTCTTCACCGTCCCTTGGCACCCTACCTACAGGCACAACAGCACTGGGGATCTGTGCTTTCCCAGAGACGGAACATCTCACGGCGCTCAGCCTCGGCAGAGCCTCTTTCTGAAAAGGCGAACGGTCGGATCCTTCTCCCACGAGGAAGGGCACAGCCCTGAAAGCTCTTGCTGCTCTTCACCGTCCCTTGGCACCCTACCTACAGGCACAACAGCACTGGGGATCTGTGCTTTCCCAGACACGGAACATCTCACAGCGCTCCGCCTCGGCAGAGCCTCTTTCTGAAAAGGCGAACGGTCGGATCCTTCTCCCACGAGGAAGGGCCCAGCCCTGAAAGCTCTTGCTGCTCTTCACCGTCCCTTGGCACCCTACCTACAGGCACAACAGCACTGGGGATTTGTGCTTTCCCAGAGACGGAACATCTCACGGCGCTCAGCCTCGGCAGAGCCTCTTTCTGAAAAGGCGAACGGTCGGATCCTTCTCCCACGAGGAAGGGCCCAGCCCTGAAAGCTCTTGCTGCTCTTCACCGTCCCTTGGCACCCTACCTACAGGCACAACAGCACTGGGGATCTGTGCTTTCCCAGAGACGGAACATCTCACGGCGCTCAGCCTCGGCAAGCCTCTTTCTGAAAAGGCGAACGGTCGGATCCTTCTCCCACGAGGAAGGGCCGAGCCCTGAAAGCTCTTGCTGCTCTTCACCGTCCCTTGGCACCCTACCTACAGGCACAACAGCACTGGGGATCTGTGCTTTCCCAGAGACGGAACATCTCACGGCGCTCAGCCTCGGCAGAGCCTCTTTCTGAAAAGGCGAACGGTCGGATCCTTCTCCCACGAGGAAGGGCCCAGCCCTGAAAGCTCTTGCTGCTCTTCACCGTCCCTTGGCACCCTACCTACAGGCACAACAGCACTGGGGATCTGTGCTTTCCCAGAGACGGAACATCTCACGGCGCTCCGCCTCGGCAGAGCCTCTTTCTGAAAAGGCGAACGGTCGGATCCTTCTCCCACGAGGAAGGGCACAGCCCTGAAAGCTCTTGCTGCTCTTCACCGTCCCTTGGCACCCTACCTACAGGCACAACAGCACTGGGGATCTGTGCTTTCCCAGAGACGGAACATCTCACGGCGCTCAGCCTCGGCAGAGCCTCTTTCTGAAAAGGCGAACGGTCGGATCCTTCTCCCACGAGGAAGGGCCCAGCCCTGAAAGCTCTTGCTGCTCTTCACCGTCCCTTGGCACCCTACCTACAGGCACAACAGCACTGGGGATCTGTGCTTTCCCAGAGACGGAACATCTCACAGCGCTCAGCCTCGGCAAGCCTCTTTCTGAAAAGGCGAACGGTCGGATCCTTCTCCCACGAGGAAGGGCCCAGCCCTGAAAGCTCTTGCTGCTCTTCACTGTCCCCGTGCAGCCTATGCACAGGCACAACAACACTGGGGATCTGTGCTTTCCCAGAGACGGAACATCTCACGGCGCTATCCTCGGCAGAGCCTCTTTCTGAAAAGGCGAACGGTCGGATCCTTCTCCCACGAGGAAGGGCCGAGCCCTGAAAGCTCTTGCTGCTCTTCACCGTCCCTTGGCACCCTACCTACAGGCACAACAGCACTGGGGATCTGTGCTTTCCCAGACACGGAACATCTCACGGCGCTCAGCCTCGGCAGAGCCTCTTTCTGAAAAGGCGAACGGTCGGATCCTTCTCCCACGAGGAAGGGCACAGCCCTGAAAGCTCTTGCTGCTCTTCACCATCCCTTGGCACCCTACCTACAGGCACAACAGCACTGGGGATCTGTGCTTTCCCAGAGACGGAACATCTCACTGCGCTCAGTCTCGGCAGAGCCTCTTTCTGAAAAGGCGAACGGTCGGATCCTTCTCCCACGAGGAAGGGCCGAGCCCTGAAAGCTCTTGCTGCTCTTCACCGTCCCTTGGCACCCTACCTACAGGCACAACAGCACTGGGGATCTGTGCTTTCCCAGACACGGAACATCTCACGGCGCTCCGCCTCGGCAGAGCCTCTTTCTGAAAAGGCGAACGGTCGGATCCTTCTCCCACGAGGAAGGGCCCAGCCCTGAAAGCTCTTGCTGCTCTTCACCGTCCCTTGGCACCCTACCTACAGGCACAACAGCACTGGGGATTTGTGCTTTCCCAGAGACGGAACATCTCACGGCGCTCCGCCTCGGCAGAGCCTCTTTCTGAAAAGGCGAACGGTCGGATCCTTCTCCCACGAGGAAGGGCCCAGCCCTGAAAGCTCTTGCTGCTCTTCACCGTCCCTTGGCACCCTACCTACAGGCACAACAGCACTGGGGATCTGTGCTTTCCCAGAGACGGAACATCTCACGGCGCTCAGCCTCGGCAAGCCTCTTTCTGAAAAGGCGAACGGTCGGATCCTTCTCCCACGAGGAAGGGCCGAGCCCTGAAAGCTCTTGCTGCTCTTCACCGTCCCTTGGCACCCTACCTACAGGCACAACAGCACTGGGGATCTGTGCTTTCCCAGAGACGGAACATCTCACGGCGCTCAGCCTCGGCAGAGCCTCTTTCTGAAAAGGCGAACGGTCGGATCCTTCTCCCACGAGGAAGGGCCCAGCCCTGAAAGCTCTTGCTGCTCTTCACCGTCCCTTGGCACCCTACCTACAGGCACAACAGCACTGGGGATCTGTGCTTTCCCAGAGACGGAACATCTCACGGCGCTCCGCCTCGGCAGAGCCTCTTTCTGAAAAGGCGAACGGTCGGATCCTTCTCCCACGAGGAAGGGCACAGCCCTGAAAGCTCTTGCTGCTCTTCACCGTCCCTTGGCACCCTACCTACAGGCACAACAGCACTGGGGATCTGTGCTTTCCCAGAGACGGAACATCTCACGGCGCTCAGCCTCGGCAGAGCCTCTTTCTGAAAAGGCGAACGGTCGGATCCTTCTCCCACGAGGAAGGGCACAGCCCTGAAAGCTCTTGCTGCTCTTCACCGTCCCTTGGCACCCTACCTACAGGCACAACAGCACTGGGGATCTGTGCTTTCCCAGACACGGAACATCTCACGGCGCTCAGCCTCGGCAAGCCTCTTTCTGAAAAGGCGAACGGTCGGATCCTTCTCCCACGAGGAAGGGCCCAGCCCTGAAAGCTCTTGCTGCTCTTCACTGTCCCCGTGCAGCCTATGCACAGGCACAACAGCACTGGGGATCTGTGCTTTCCCAGAGACGGAACATCTCACGGCGCTCAGCCTCGGCAGAGCCTCTTTCTGAAAAGGCGAACGGTCGGATCCTTCTCCCACGAGGTAGGGCCCAGCCCTGAAAGCTCTTGCTGCTCTTCACCGTCCCTTGGCACCCTACCTACAGGCACAACAGCACTGGGGATCTGTGCTTTCCCAGACACGGAACATCTCACGGCGCTCAGCCTCGGCAGAGCCTCTTTCTGAAAATGCGAACGGTCGGATCCTTCTCCCACGAGGAAGGGCACAGCCCTGAAAGCTCTTGCTGCTCTTCACCGTCCCTTGGCACCCTACCTACAGGCACAACAGCACTGGGGATCTGTGCTTTCCCAGACACGGAACATCTCACGGCGCTCAGCCTCGGCAGAGCCTCTTTCTGAAAAGGCGAACGGTCAGATCCTTCTCCCACGAGGAAGGGCCCAGCCCTGAAAGCTCTTGCTGCTCTTCACCGTCCCTTGGCACCCTACCTACAGGCACAACAGCACTGGGGATTTGTGCTTTCCCAGACACGGAACATCTCACGGCGCTCAGCCTCGGCAGAGCCTCTTTCTGAAAAGGCGAACGGTCGGATCCTTCTCCCACGAGGAAGGGCCCAGCCCTGAAAGCTCTTGCTGCTCTTCACCGTCCCTTGGCACCCTACCTACAGGCACAACAGCACTGGGGATCTGTGCTTTCCCAGAGACGGAACATCTCACGGCGCTCAGCCTCGGCAGAGCCTCTTTCTGAAAAGGCGAACGGTCGGATCCTTCTCCCACGAGGAAGGGCACAGCCCTGAAAGCTCTTGCTGCTCTTCACCATCCCTTGGCACCCTACCTACAGGCACAACAGCACTGGGGATCTGTGCTTTCCCAGAGACGGAACATCTCACTGCGCTCAGTCTCGGCAGAGCCTCTTTCTGAAAAGGCGAACGGTCGGATCCTTCTCCCACGAGGAAGGGCCGAGCCCTGAAAGCTCTTGCTGCTCTTCACCGTCCCTTGGCACCCTACCTACAGGCACAACAGCACTGGGGATCTGTGCTTTCCCAGAGACGGAACATCTCACGGCGCTCAGCCTCGGCAGAGCCTCTTTCTGAAAAGGCGAACGGTCGGATCCTTCTCCCACGAGGAAGGGCACAGCCCTGAAAGCTCTTGCTTCTCTTCACCGTCCCTTGGCACCCTACCTACAGGCACAACAGCACTGGGGATCTGTGCTTTCCCAGACACGGAACATCTCACGGCGCTCCGCCTCGGCAGAGCCTCTTTCTGAAAAGGCGAACGGTCGGATCCTTCTCCCACGAGGAAGGGCCCAGCCCTGAAAGCTCTTGCTGCTCTTCACCGTCCCTTGGCACCCTACCTACAGGCACAACAGCACTGGGGATCTGTGCTTTCCCAGAGACGGAACATCTCACGGCGCTCAGCCTCGGCAGAGCCTCTTTCTGAAAATGCGAACGGTCGGATCCTTCTCCCACGAGGAAGGGCACAGCCCTGAAAGCTCTTGCTGCTCTTCACCGTCCCTTGGCACCCTACCTACAGGCACAACAACACTGGGGATCTGTGCTTTCCCAGAGACGGAACATCTCACGGCGCTCAGCCTCGGCAGAGCCTCTTTCTGAAAAGGCGAACGGTCGGATCCTTCTCCCACGAGGAAGGGCCCAGCCCTGAAAGCTCTTGCTGCTCTTCACCGTCCCTTGGCACCCTACCTACAGGCACAACAACACTGGGGATCTGTGCTTTCCCAGAGACGGAACATCTCACGGCGCTCAGCCTCGGCAGAGCCTCTTTCTGAAAAGGCGAACGGTCGGATCCTTCTCCCACGAGGAAGGGCCCAGCCCTGAAAGCTCTTGCTGCTCTTCACCGTCCCTTGGCACCCTACCTACAGGCACAACAGCACTGGGGATCTGTGCTTTCCCAGAGACGGAACATCTCACGGCGCTAGCCTCGGCAGAGCCTCTTTCTGAAAAGGCGAACGGTCGGATCCTTCTCCCACGAGGAAGGGCCCAGCCCTGAAAGCTCTTGCTGCTCTTCACCGTCCCTTGGCACCCTACCTACAGGCACAACAGCACTGGGGATCTGTGCTTTCCCAGACACGGAACATCTCACGGCGCTCAGCCTCGGCAGAGCCTCTTTCTGAAAATGCGAACGGTCGGATCCTTCTCCCACGAGGAAGGGCACAGCCCTGAAAGCTCTTGCTGCTCTTCACCGTCCCTTGGCACCCTACCTACAGGCACAACAGCACTGGGGATCTGTGCTTTCCCAGACACGGAACATCTCACGGCGCTCAGCCTCGGCAGAGCCTCTTTCTGAAAAGGCGAACGGTCAGATCCTTCTCCCACGAGGAAGGGCACAGCCCTGAAAGCTCTTGCTGCTCTTCACCATCCCTTGGCACCCTACCTACAGGCACAACAGCACTGGGGATCTGTGCTTTCCCAGAGACGGAACATCTCACTGCGCTCAGTCTCGGCAGAGCCTCTTTCTGAAAAGGCGAACGGTCGGATCCTTCTCCCACGAGGAAGGGCCCAGCCCTGAAAGCTCTTGCTGCTCTTCACCGTCCCTTGGCACCCTACCTACAGGCACAACAGCACTGGGGATCTGTGCTTTCCCAGAGACGGAACATCTCACGGCGCTCAGCCTCGGCAGAGCCTCTTTCTGAAAAGGCGAACGGTCGGATCCTTCTCCCACGAGGAAGGGCACAGCCCTGAAAGCTCTTGCTTCTCTTCACCGTCCCTTGGCACCCTACCTACAGGCACAACAGCACTGGGGATCTGTGCTTTCCCAGACACGGAACATCTCACGGCGCTCCGCCTCGGCAGAGCCTCTTTCTGAAAAGGCGAACGGTCGGATCCTTCTCCCACGAGGAAGGGCCCAGCCCTGAAAGCTCTTGCTGCTCTTCACCGTCCCTTGGCACCCTACCTACAGGCACAACAGCACTGGGGATTTGTGCTTTCCCAGAGACGGAACATCTCACGGCGCTCAGCCTCGGCAGAGCCTCTTTCTGAAAAGGCGAACGGTCGGATCCTTCTCCCACGAGGAAGGGCCCAGCCCTGAAAGCTCTTGCTGCTCTTCACCGTCCCTTGGCACCCTACCTACAGGCACAACAGCACTGGGGATCTGTGCTTTCCCAGAGACGGAACATCTCACGGCGCTCAGCCTCGGCAAGCCTCTTTCTGAAAAGGCGAACGGTCGGATCCTTCTCCCACGAGGAAGGGCCGAGCCCTGAAAGCTCTTGCTGCTCTTCACCGTCCCTTGGCACCCTACCTACAGGCACAACAGCACTGGGGATCTGTGCTTTCCCAGAGACGGAACATCTCACGGCGCTCAGCCTCGGCAGAGCCTCTTTCTGAAAAGGCGAACGGTCGGATCCTTCTCCCACGAGGAAGGGCCCAGCCCTGAAAGCTCTTGCTGCTCTTCACCGTCCCTTGGCACCCTACCTACAGGCACAACAGCACTGGGGATCTGTGCTTTCCCAGAGACGGAACATCTCACGGCGCTCAGCCTCGGCAGAGCCTCTTTCTGAAAAGGCGAACGGTCGGATCCTTCTCCCACGAGGAAGGGCACAGCCCTGAAAGCTCTTGCTGCTCTTCACCGTCCCTTGGCACCCTACCTACAGGCACAACAGCACTGGGGATCTGTGCTTTCCCAGACACGGAACATCTCACGGCGCTCAGCCTCGGCAAGCCTCTTCCTGAAAAGGCGAACGGTCGGATCCTTCTCCCACGAGGAAGGGCCCAGCCCTGAAAGCTCTTGCTGCTCTTCACTGTCCCCGTGCAGCCTATGCACAGGCACAACAACACTGGGGATCTGTGCTTTCCCAGAGACGGAACATCTCACGGCGCTATCCTCGGCAGAGCCTCTTTCTGAAAAGGCGAACGGTCGGATCCTTCTCCCACGAGGAAGGGCCCAGCCCTGAAAGCTCTTGCTTCTCTTCACCGTCCCTTGGCACCCTACCTACAGGCACAACAGCACTGGGGATTTCTGCTTTCCCAGAGACGGAACATCTCACGGCGCTAGCCTCGGCAGAGCCTCTTTCTGAAAAGGCGAACGGTCGGATCCTTCTCCCACGAGGAAGGGCCCAGCCCTGAAAGCTCTTGCTGCTCTTCACCGTCCCTTGGCACCCTACCTACAGGCACAACAGCACTGGGGATCTGTGCTTTCCCAGAGACGGAACATCTCACGGCGCTAGCCTCGGCAGAGCCTCTTTCTGAAAAGGCGAACGGTCGGATCCTTCTCCCACGAGGTAGGGCCCAGCCCTGAAAGCTCTTGCTGCTCTTCACCGTCCCTTGGCACCCTACCTACAGGCACAACAGCACTGGGGATCTGTGCTTTCCCAGAGACGGAACATCTCACGGCGCTCAGCCTCGGCAGAGCCTCTTTCTGAAAATGCGAACGGTCGGATCCTTCTCCCACGAGGAAGGGCACAGCCCTGAAAGCTCTTGCTGCTCTTCACCGTCCCTTGGCACCCTACCTACAGGCACAACAACACTGGGGATCTGTGCTTTCCCAGAGACGGAACATCTCACGGCGCTCAGCCTCGGCAGAGCCTCTTTCTGAAAAGGCGAACGGTCGGATCCTTCTCCCACGAGGAAGGGCCCAGCCCTGAAAGCTCTTGCTGCTCTTCACCGTCCCTTGGCACCCTACCTACAGGCACAACAACACTGGGGATCTGTGCTTTCCCAGAGACGGAACATCTCACGGCGCTCAGCCTCGGCAGAGCCTCTTTCTGAAAAGGCGAACGGTCGGATCCTTCTCCCACGAGGAAGGGCACAGCCCTGAAAGCTCTTGCTGCTCTTCACCGTCCCTTGGCACCCTACCTACAGGCACAACAACACTGGGGATCTGTGCTTTCCCAGAGACGGAACATCTCACGGCGCTCAGCCTCGGCAGAGCCTCTTTCTGAAAAGGCGAACGGTCGGATCCTTCTCCCACGAGGAAGGGCCCAGCCCTGAAAGCTCTTGCTGCTCTTCACCGTCCCTTGGCACCCTACCTACAGGCACAACAACACTGGGGATCTGTGCTTTCCCAGAGACGGAACATCTCACGGCGCTCAGCCTCGGCAGAGCCTCTTTCTGAAAAGGCGAACGGTCGGATCCTTCTCCCACGAGGAAGGGCCCAGCCCTGAAAGCTCTTGCTGCTCTTCACCGTCCCTTGGCACCCTACCTACAGGCACAACAGCACTGGGGATCTGTGCTTTCCCAGACACGGAACATCTCACGGCGCTAGCCTCGGCAGAGCCTCTTTCTGAAAAGGCGAACGGTCGGATCCTTCTCCCACGAGGAAGGGCACAGCCCTGAAAGCTCTTGCTGCTCTTCACCGTCCCTTGGCACCCTACCTACAGGCACAACAGCACTGGGGATCTGTGCTTTCCCAGACACGGAACATCTCACGGCGCTCAGCCTCGGCAGAGCCTCTTTCTGAAAATGCGAACGGTCGGATCCTTCTCCCACGAGGAAGGGCACAGCCCTGAAAGCTCTTGCTGCTCTTCACCGTCCCTTGGCACCCTACCTACAGGCACAACAGCACTGGGGATCTGTGCTTTCCCAGACACGGAACATCTCACGGCGCTCAGCCTCGGCAGAGCCTCTTTCTGAAAAGGCGAACGGTCAGATCCTTCTCCCACGAGGAAGGGCCCAGCCCTGAAAGCTCTTGCTGCTCTTCACCGTCCCTTGGCACCCTACCTACAGGCACAACAGCACTGGGGATCTGTGCTTTCCCAGACACGGAACATCTCACGGCGCTCAGCCTCGGCAGAGCCTCTTTCTGAAAAGGCGAACGGTCGGATCCTTCTCCCACGAGGAAGGGCCCAGCCCTGAAAGCTCTTGCTGCTCTTCACCGTCCCTTGGCACCCTACCTACAGGCACAACAGCACTGGGGATCTGTGCTTTCCCAGAGACGGAACATCTCACGGCGCTCAGCCTCGGCAAGCCTCTTTCTGAAAAGGCGAACGGTCGGATCCTTCTCCCACGAGGAAGGGCCGAGCCCTGAAAGCTCTTGCTGCTCTTCACCGTCCCTTGGCACCCTACCTACAGGCACAACAGCACTGGGGATCTGTGCTTTCCCAGAGACGGAACATCTCACGGCGCTCAGCCTCGGCAGAGCCTCTTTCTGAAAAGGCGAACGGTCGGATCCTTCTCCCACGAGGAAGGGCCCAGCCCTGAAAGCTCTTGCTGCTCTTCACCGTCCCTTGGCACCCTACCTACAGGCACAACAGCACTGGGGATCTGTGCTTTCCCAGAGACGGAACATCTCACGGCGCTCCGCCTCGGCAGAGCCTCTTTCTGAAAAGGCGAACGGTCGGATCCTTCTCCCACGAGGAAGGGCACAGCCCTGAAAGCTCTTGCTGCTCTTCACCGTCCCTTGGCACCCTACCTACAGGCACAACAGCACTGGGGATCTGTGCTTTCCCAGAGACGGAACATCTCACGGCGCTCAGCCTCGGCAGAGCCTCTTTCTGAAAAGGCGAACGGTCGGATCCTTCTCCCACGAGGAAGGGCACAGCCCTGAAAGCTCTTGCTGCTCTTCACCGTCCCTTGGCACCCTACCTACAGGCACAACAGCACTGGGGATCTGTGCTTTCCCAGACACGGAACATCTCACGGCGCTCAGCCTCGGCAAGCCTCTTTCTGAAAAGGCGAACGGTCGGATCCTTCTCCCACGAGGAAGGGCCCAGCCCTGAAAGCTCTTGCTGCTCTTCACTGTCCCCGTGCAGCCTATGCACAGGCACAACAACACTGGGGATCTGTGCTTTCCCAGAGACGGAACATCTCACGGCGCTATCCTCGGCAGAGCCTCTTTCTGAAAAGGCGAACGGTCGGATCCTTCTCCCACGAGGAAGGGCCCAGCCCTGAAAGCTCTTGCTGCTCTTCACCGTCCCTTGGCACCCTACCTACAGGCACAACAGCACTGGGGATCTGTGCTTTCCCAGAGACGGAACATCTCACTGCGCTCAGTCTCGGCAGAGCCTCTTTCTGAAAAGGCGAACGGTCGGATCCTTCTCCCACGAGGAAGGGCACAGCCCTGAAAGCTCTTGCTGCTCTTCACCGTCCCTTGGCACCCTACCTACAGGCACAACAGCACTGGGGATCTGTGCTTTCCCAGAGACGGAACATCTCACGGCGCTCAGCCTCGGCAGAGCCTCTTTCTGAAAAGGCGAACGGTCGGATCCTTCTCCCACGAGGAAGGGCACAGCCCTGAAAGCTCTTGCTGCTCTTCACCGTCCCTTGGCACCCTACCTACAGGCACAACAGCACTGGGGATCTGTGCTTTCCCAGAGACGGAACATCTCACTGCGCTCAGTCTCGGCAGAGCCTCTTTCTGAAAAGGCGAACGGTCGGATCCTTCTCCCACGAGGAAGGGCCGAGCCCTGAAAGCTCTTGCTGCTCTTCACCGTCCCTTGGCACCCTACCTACAGGCACAACAGCACTGGGGATCTGTGCTTTCCCAGAGACGGAACATCTCACGGCGCTCAGCCTCGGCAGAGCCTCTTTCTGAAAAGGCGAACGGTCGGATCCTTCTCCCACGAGGAAGGGCACAGCCCTGAAAGCTCTTGCTGCTCTTCACCGTCCCTTGGCACCCTACCTACAGGCACAACAGCACTGGGGATCTGTGCTTTCCCAGACACGGAACATCTCACGGCGCTCCGCCTCGGCAGAGCCTCTTTCTGAAAAGGCGAACGGTCGGATCCTTCTCCCACGAGGAAGGGCCCAGCCCTGAAAGCTCTTGCTGCTCTTCACCGTCCCTTGGCACCCTACCTACAGGCACAACAGCACTGGGGATTTGTGCTTTCCCAGAGACGGAACATCTCACGGCGCTCAGCCTCGGCAGAGCCTGTTTCTGAAAAGGCGAACGGTCGGATCCTTCTCCCACGAGGAAGGGCCCAGCCCTGAAAGCTCTTGCTGCTCTTCACCGTCCCTTGGCACCCTACCTACAGGCACAACAGCACTGGGGATCTGTGCTTTCCCAGACACGGAACATCTCACGGCGCTCAGCCTCGGCAAGCCTCTTTCTGAAAAGGCGAACGGTCGGATCCTTCTCCCACGAGGAAGGGCCGAGCCCTGAAAGCTCTTGCTGCTCTTCACCGTCCCTTGGCACCCTACCTACAGGCACAACAGCACTGGGGATCTGTGCTTTCCCAGAGACGGAACATCTCACGGCGCTCAGCCTCGGCAGAGCCTCTTTCTGAAAAGGCGAACGGTCGGATCCTTCTCCCACGAGGAAGGGCCCAGCCCTGAAAGCTCTTGCTGCTCTTCACCGTCCCTTGGCACCCTACCTACAGGCACAACAACACTGGGGATCTGTGCTTTCCCAGAGACGGAACATCTCACGGCGCTCAGCCTCGGCAGAGCCTCTTTCTGAAAAGGCGAACGGTCGGATCCTTCTCCCACGAGGAAGGGCCCAGCCCTGAAAGCTCTTGCTGCTCTTCACCGTCCCTTGGCACCCTACCTACAGGCACAACAGCACTGGGGATCTGTGCTTTCCCAGACACGGAACATCTCACGGCGCTAGCCTCGGCAGAGCCTCTTTCTGAAAAGGCGAACGGTCGGATCCTTCTCCCACGAGGAAGGGCCCAGCCCTGAAAGCTCTTGCTGCTCTTCACCGTCCCTTGGCACCCTACCTACAGGCACAACAGCACTGGGGATCTGTGCTTTCCCAGAGACGGAACATCTCACGGCGCTAGCCTCGGCAGAGCCTCTTTCTGAAAAGGCGAACGGTCGGATCCTTCTCCCACGAGGTAGGGCCCAGCCCTGAAAGCTCTTGCTGCTCTTCACCGTCCCTTGGCACCCTACCTACAGGCACAACAGCACTGGGGATCTGTGCTTTCCCAGACACGGAACATCTCACGGCGCTCAGCCTCGGCAGAGCCTCTTTCTGAAAATGCGAACGGTCGGATCCTTCTCCCACGAGGAAGGGCACAGCCCTGAAAGCTCTTGCTGCTCTTCACCGTCCCTTGGCACCCTACCTACAGGCACAACAGCACTGGGGATCTGTGCTTTCCCAGACACGGAACATCTCACGGCGCTCAGCCTCGGCAGAGCCTCTTTCTGAAAAGGCGAACGGTCAGATCCTTCTCCCACGAGGAAGGGCCCAGCCCTGAAAGCTCTTGCTGCTCTTCACCGTCCCTTGGCACCCTACCTACAGGCACAACAGCACTGGGGATTTGTGCTTTCCCAGACACGGAACATCTCACGGCGCTCAGCCTCGGCAGAGCCTCTTTCTGAAAAGGCGAACGGTCGGATCCTTCTCCCACGAGGAAGGGCCCAGCCCTGAAAGCTCTTGCTGCTCTTCACCGTCCCTTGGCACCCTACCTACAGGCACAACAGCACTGGGGATCTGTGCTTTCCCAGAGACGGAACATCTCACGGCGCTCAGCCTCGGCAGAGCCTCTTTCTGAAAAGGCGAACGGTCGGATCCTTCTCCCACGAGGAAGGGCACAGCCCTGAAAGCTCTTGCTGCTCTTCACCATCCCTTGGCACCCTACCTACAGGCACAACAGCACTGGGGATCTGTGCTTTCCCAGAGACGGAACATCTCACTGCGCTCAGTCTCGGCAGAGCCTCTTTCTGAAAAGGCGAACGGTCGGATCCTTCTCCCACGAGGAAGGGCCGAGCCCTGAAAGCTCTTGCTGCTCTTCACCGTCCCTTGGCACCCTACCTACAGGCACAACAGCACTGGGGATCTGTGCTTTCCCAGAGACGGAACATCTCACGGCGCTCAGCCTCGGCAGAGCCTCTTTCTGAAAAGGCGAACGGTCGGATCCTTCTCCCACGAGGAAGGGCACAGCCCTGAAAGCTCTTGCTTCTCTTCACCGTCCCTTGGCACCCTACCTACAGGCCCAACAGCACTGGGGATCTGTGCTTTCCCAGAGACGGAACATCTCACGGCGCTCCGCCTCGGCAGAGCCTCTTTCTGAAAAGGCGAACGGTCGGATCCTTCTCCCACGAGGAAGGGCCCAGCCCTGAAAGCTCTTGCTGCTCTTCACCGTCCCTTGGCACCCTACCTACAGGCACAACAGCACTGGGGATCTGTGCTTTCCCAGAGACGGAACATCTCACGGCGCTCAGCCTCGGCAGAGCCTCTTTCTGAAAATGCGAACGGTCGGATCCTTCTCCCACGAGGAAGGGCACAGCCCTGAAAGCTCTTGCTGCTCTTCACCGTCCCTTGGCACCCTACCTACAGGCACAACAACACTGGGGATCTGTGCTTTCCCAGAGACGGAACATCTCACGGCGCTCAGCCTCGGCAGAGCCTCTTTCTGAAAAGGCGAACGGTCGGATCCTTCTCCCACGAGGAAGGGCCCAGCCCTGAAAGCTCTTGCTGCTCTTCACCGTCCCTTGGCACCCTACCTACAGGCACAACAGCACTGGGGATCTGTGCTTTCCCAGAGACGGAACATCTCACGGCGCTAGCCTCGGCAGAGCCTCTTTCTGAAAAGGCGAACGGTCGGATCCTTCTCCCACGAGGTAGGGCCCAGCCCTGAAAGCTCTTGCTGCTCTTCACCGTCCCTTGGCACCCTACCTACAGGCACAACAGCACTGGGGATCTGTGCTTTCCCAGACACGGAACATCTCACGGCGCTCAGCCTCGGCAGAGCCTCTTTCTGAAAATGCGAACGGTCGGATCCTTCTCCCACGAGGAAGGGCACAGCCCTGAAAGCTCTTGCTGCTCTTCACCGTCCCTTGGCACCCTACCTACAGGCACAACAGCACTGGGGATCTGTGCTTTCCCAGAGACGGAACATCTCACGGCGCTCAGCCTCGGCAGAGCCTCTTTCTGAAAAGGCGAACGGTCAGATCCTTCTCCCACGAGGAAGGGCACAGCCCTGAAAGCTCTTGCTGCTCTTCACCATCCCTTGGCACCCTACCTACAGGCACAACAGCACTGGGGATCTGTGCTTTCCCAGAGACGGAACATCTCACTGCGCTCAGTCTCGGCAGAGCCTCTTTCTGAAAAGGCGAACGGTCGGATCCTTCTCCCACGAGGAAGGGCCGAGCCCTGAAAGCTCTTGCTGCTCTTCACCGTCCCTTGGCACCCTACCTACAGGCACAACAGCACTGGGGATCTGTGCTTTCCCAGAGACGGAACATCTCACGGCGCTCAGCCTCGGCAAGCCTCTTTCTGAAAAGGCGAACGGTCGGATCCTTCTCCCACGAGGAAGGGCACAGCCCTGAAAGCTCTTGCTTCTCTTCACCGTCCCTTGGCACCCTACCTACAGGCACAACAGCACTGGGGATCTGTGCTTTCCCAGACACGGAACATCTCACGGCGCTCCGCCTCGGCAGAGCCTCTTTCTGAAAAGGCGAACGGTCGGATCCTTCTCCCACGAGGAAGGGCCCAGCCCTGAAAGCTCTTGCTGCTCTTCACCGTCCCTTGGCACCCTACCTACAGGCACAACAGCACTGGGGATTTGTGCTTTCCCAGAGACGGAACATCTCACGGCGCTCAGCCTCGGCAGAGCCTCTTTCTGAAAAGGCGAACGGTCGGATCCTTCTCCCACGAGGAAGGGCCCAGCCCTGAAAGCTCTTGCTGCTCTTCACCGTCCCTTGGCACCCTACCTACAGGCACAACAGCACTGGGGATCTGTGCTTTCCCAGAGACGGAACATCTCACGGCGCTCAGCCTCGGCAAGCCTCTTTCTGAAAAGGCGAACGGTCGGATCCTTCTCCCACGAGGAAGGGCCCAGCCCTGAAAGCTCTTGCTGCTCTTCACCGTCCCTTGGCACCCTACCTACAGGCACAACAGCACTGGGGATCTGTGCTTTCCCAGAGACGGAACATCTCACGGCGCTCAGCCTCGGCAGAGCCTCTTTCTGAAAAGGCGAACGGTCGGATCCTTCTCCCACGAGGAAGGGCACAGCCCTGAAAGCTCTTGCTGCTCTTCACCGTCCCTTGGCACCCTACCTACAGGCACAACAGCACTGGGGATCTGTGCTTTCCCAGAGACGGAACATCTCACGGCGCTCAGCCTCGGCAGAGCCTCTTTCTGAAAAGGCGAACGGTCGGATCCTTCTCCCACGAGGAAGGGCACAGCCCTGAAAGCTCTTGCTGCTCTTCACCGTCCCTTGGCACCCTACCTACAGGCACAACAGCACTGGGGATCTGTGCTTTCCCAGACACGGAACATCTCACGGCGCTCAGCCTCGGCAAGCCTCTTTCTGAAAAGGCGAACGGTCGGATCCTTCTCCCACGAGGAAGGGCCCAGCCCTGAAAGCTCTTGCTGCTCTTCACTGTCCCCGTGCAGCCTATGCACAGGCACAACAACACTGGGGATCTGTGCTTTCCCAGACACGGAACATCTCACGGCGCTATCCTCGGCAGAGCCTCTTTCTGAAAATGCGAACGGTCGGATCCTTCTCCCACGAGGAAGGGCCCAGCCCTGAAAGCTCTTGCTTCTCTTCACCGTCCCTTGGCACACTACCTACAGGCACAACAGCACTGGGGATTTCTGCTTTCCCAGAGACGGAACATCTCACGGCGCTAGCCTCGGCAGAGCCTCTTTCTGAAAAGGCGAACGGTCGGATCCTTCTCCCACGAGGAAGGGCCCAGCCCTGAAAGCTCTTGCTGCTCTTCACCGTCCCTTGGCACCCTACCTACAGGCACAACAGCACTGGGGATCTGTGCTTTCCCAGAGACGGAACATCTCACGGCGCTCAGCCTCGGCAGAGCCTCTTTCTGAAAAGGCGAACGGTCGGATCCTTCTCCCACGAGGAAGGGCACAGCCCTGAAAGCTCTTGCTGCTCTTCACCGTCCCTTGGCACCCTACCTACAGGCACAACAACACTGGGGATCTGTGCTTTCCCAGAGACGGAACATCTCACGGCGCTCAGCCTCGGCAGAGCCTCTTTCTGAAAAGGCGAACGGTCGGATCCTTCTCCCACGAGGAAGGGCCCAGCCCTGAAAGCTCTTGCTGCTCTTCACCGTCCCTTGGCACCCTACCTACAGGCACAACAACACTGGGGATCTGTGCTTTCCCAGAGACGGAACATCTCACGGCGCTCAGCCTCGGCAGAGCCTCTTTCTGAAAAGGCGAACGGTCGGATCCTTCTCCCACGAGGAAGGGCACAGCCCTGAAAGCTCTTGCTGCTCTTCACCGTCCCTTGGCACCCTACCTACAGGCACAACAGCACTGGGGATCTGTGCTTTCCCAGACACGGAACATCTCACGGCGCTAGCCTCGGCAGAGCCTCTTTCTGAAAAGGCGAACGGTCGGATCCTTCTCCCACGAGGAAGGGCACAGCCCTGAAAGCTCTTGCTGCTCTTCACCGTCCCTTGGCACCCTACCTACAGGCACAACAGCACTGGGGATCTGTGCTTTCCCAGACACGGAACATCTCACGGCGCTCAGCCTCGGCAGAGCCTCTTTCTGAAAATGCGAACGGTCGGATCCTTCTCCCACGAGGAAGGGCACAGCCCTGAAAGCTCTTGCTGCTCTTCACCGTCCCTTGGCACCCTACCTACAGGCACAACAGCACTGGGGATCTGTGCTTTCCCAGACACGGAACATCTCACGGCGCTCAGCCTCGGCAGAGCCTCTTTCTGAAAAGGCGAACGGTCAGATCCTTCTCCCACGAGGAAGGGCCCAGCCCTGAAAGCTCTTGCTGCTCTTCACCGTCCCTTGGCACCCTACCTACAGGCACAACAGCACTGGAGATTTGTGCTTTCCCAGACACGGAACATCTCACGGCGCTCAGCCTCGGCAGAGCCTCTTTCTGAAAAGGCGAACGGTCGGATCCTTCTCCCACGAGGAAGGGCCCAGCCCTGAAAGCTCTTGCTGCTCTTCACCGTCCCTTGGCACCCTACCTACAGGCACAACAGCACTGGGGATCTGTGCTTTCCCAGAGACGGAACATCTCACGGCGCTCAGCCTCGGCAAGCCTCTTTCTGAAAAGGCGAACGGTCGGATCCTTCTCCCACGAGGAAGGGCCGAGCCCTGAAAGCTCTTGCTGCTCTTCACCGTCCCTTGGCACCCTACCTACAGGCACAACAGCACTGGGGATCTGTGCTTTCCCAGAGACGGAACATCTCACGGCGCTCAGCCTCGGCAGAGCCTCTTTCTGAAAAGGCGAACGGTCGGATCCTTCTCCCACGAGGAAGGGCACAGCCCTGAAAGCTCTTGCTGCTCTTCACCGTCCCTTGGCACGCTACCTACAGGCACAACAGCACTGGGGATCTGTGCTTTCCCAGACACGGAACATCTCACGGCGCTAGCCTCGGCAGAGCCTCTTTCTGAAAAGGCGAACGGTCGGATCCTTCTCCCACGAGGAAGGGCCCAGCCCTGAAAGCTCTTGCTGCTCTTCACCGTCCCTTGGCACCCTACCTACAGGCACAACAGCACTGGGGATCTGTGCTTTCCCAGAGACGGAACATCTCACGGCGCTAGCCTCGGCAGAGCCTCTTTCTGAAAAGGCGAACGGTCAGATCCTTCTCCCACGAGGTAGGGCCCAGCCCTGAAAGCTCTTGCTGCTCTTCACCGTCCCTTGGCACCCTACCTACAGGCACAACAGCACTGGGGATCTGTGCTTTCCCAGACACGGAACATCTCACGGCGCTCAGCCTCGGCAGAGCCTCTTTCTGAAAAGGCGAACGGTCGGATCCTTCTCCCACGAGGAAGGGCACAGCCCTGAAAGCTCTTGCTGCTCTTCACCGTCCCTTGGCACCCTACCTACAGGCACAACAGCACTGGGGATTTGTGCTTTCCCAGAGACGGAACATCTCACGGCGCTCAGCCTCGGCAGAGCCTCTTTCTGAAAATGCGAACGGTCGGATCCTTCTCCCACGAGGAAGGGCACAGCCCTGAAAGCTCTTGCTGCTCTTCACCGTCCCTTGGCACCCTACCTACAGGCACAACAGCACTGGCGATCTGTGCTTTCCCAGACACGGAACATCTCACGGCGCTCAGCCTCGGCAGAGCCTCTTTCTGAAAAGGCGAACGGTCAGATCCTTCTCCCACGAGGAAGGGCCCAGCCCTGAAAGCTCTTGCTGCTCTTCACCGTCCCTTGGCACCCTACCTACAGGCACAACAGCACTGGGGATCTGTGCTTTCCCAGAGACGGAACATCTCACGGCGCTCAGCCTCGGCAAGCCTCTTTCTGAAAAGGCGAACAGTCGGATCCTTCTCCCACGAGGAAGGGCCGAGCCCTGAAAGCTCTTGCTGCTCTTCACCGTCCCTTGGCACCCTACCTACAGGCACAACAGCACTGGGGATCTGTGCTTTCCCAGAGACGGAACATCTCACGGCGCTCAGCCTCGGCAGAGCCTCTTTCTGAAAAGGCGAACGGTCGGATCCTTCTCCCACGAGGAAGGGCACAGCCCTGAAAGCTCTTGCTGCTCTTCACCATCCCTTGGCACCCTACCTACAGGCACAACAGCACTGGGGATCTGTGCTTTCCCAGAGACGGAACATCTCACTGCGCTCAGTCTCGGCAGAGCCTCTTTCTGAAAAGGCGAACGGTCGGATCCTTCTCCCACGAGGAAGGGCCGAGCCCTGAAAGCTCTTGCTGCTCTTCACCGTCCCTTGGCACCCTACCTACAGGCACAACAGCACTGGGGATCTGTGCTTTCCCAGACACGGAACATCTCACGGCGCTAGCCTCGGCAGAGCCTCTTTCTGAAAAGGCGAACGGTCGGATCCTTCTCCCACGAGGAAGGGCACAGCCCTGAAAGCTCTTGCTGCTCTTCACCGTCCCTTGGCACCCTACCTACAGGCACAACAGCACTGGGGATCTGTGCTTTCCCAGAGACGGAACATCTCACGGCGCTAGCCTCGGCAGAGCCTCTTTCTGAAAAGGCGAACGGTCGGATCCTTCTCCCACGAGGTAGGGCCCAGCCCTGAAAGCTCTTGCTGCTCTTCACCGTCCCTTGGCACCCTACCTACAGGCACAACAGCACTGGGGATCTGTGCTTTCCCAGACACGGAACATCTCACGGCGCTCAGCCTCGGCAGAGCCTCTTTCTGAAAATGCGAACGGTCGGATCCTTCTCCCACGAGGAAGGGCACAGCCCTGAAAGCTCTTGCTGCTCTTCACCGTCCCTTGGCACCCTACCTACAGGCACAACAGCACTGGGGATTTGTGCTTTCCCAGAGACGGAACATCTCACGGCGCTCAGCCTCGGCAGAGCCTCTTTCTGAAAATGCGAACGGTCGGATCCTTCTCCCACGAGGAAGGGCACAGCCCTGAAAGCTCTTGCTGCTCTTCACCGTCCCTTGGCACCCTACCTACAGGCACAACAGCACTGGGGATCTGTGCTTTCCCAGACACGGAACATCTCACGGCGCTCAGCCTCGGCAGAGCCTCTTTCTGAAAAGGCGAACGGTCAGATCCTTCTCCCACGAGGAAGGGCCCAGCCCTGAAAGCTCTTGCTGCTCTTCACCGTCCCTTGGCACCCTACCTACAGGCACAACAGCACTGGGGATTTGTGCTTTCCCAGACACGGAACATCTCACGGCGCTCAGTCTCGGCAGAGCCTCTTTCTGAAAAGGCGAACGGTCGGATCCTTCTCCCACGAGGAAGGGCCCAGCCCTGAAAGCTCTTGCTGCTCTTCACCGTCCCTTGGCACCCTACCTACAGGCACAACAGCACTGGGGATCTGTGCTTTCCCAGAGACGGAACATCTCACGGCGCTCAGCCTCGGCAAGCCTCTTTCTGAAAAGGCGAACAGTCGGATCCTTCTCCCACGAGGAAGGGCCGAGCCCTGAAAGCTCTTGCTGCTCTTCACCGTCCCTTGGCACCCTACCTACAGGCACAACAACACTGGGGATCTGTGCTTTCCCAGACACGGAACATCTCACGGCGCTCAGCCTCGGCAGAGCCTCTTTCTGAAAAGGCGAACGGTCGGATCCTTCTCCCACGAGGAAGGGCCCAGCCCTGAAAGCTCTTGCTGCTCTTCACCATCCCTTGGCACCCTACCTACAGGCACAACAGTACTGGGGATCTGTGCTTTCCCAGAGACGGAACATCTCACTGCGCTCAGCCTCGGCAGAGCCTCTTTCTGAAAATGCGAACGGTCGGATCCTTCTCCCACGAGGAAGGGCACAGCCCTGAAAGCTCTTGCTGCTCTTCACCGTCCCTTGGCACCCTACCTACAGGCACAACAGCACTGGGGATCTGTGCTTTCCCAGAGACGGAACATCTCACGGCGCTCAGCCTCGGCAGAGCCTCTTTCTGAAAAGGCGAACGGTCAGATCCTTCTCCCACGAGGAAGGGCACAGCCCTGAAAGCTCTTGCTGCTCTTCACCATCCCTTGGCACCCTACCTACAGGCACAACAGCACTGGGGATCTGTGCTTTCCCAGAGACGGAACATCTCACTGCGCTCAGTCTCGGCAGAGCCTCTTTCTGAAAAGGCGAACGGTCGGATCCTTCTCCCACGAGGAAGGGCCGAGCCCTGAAAGCTCTTGCTGCTCTTCACCGTCCCTTGGCACCCTACCTACAGGCACAACAGCACTGGGGATCTGTGCTTTCCCAGAGACGGAACATCTCACGGCGCTCAGCCTCGGCAAGCCTCTTTCTGAAAAGGCGAACGGTCGGATCCTTCTCCCACGAGGAAGGGCACAGCCCTGAAAGCTCTTGCTTCTCTTCACCGTCCCTTGGCACCCTACCTACAGGCACAACAGCACTGGGGATCTGTGCTTTCCCAGACACGGAACATCTCACGGCGCTCCGCCTCGGCAGAGCCTCTTTCTGAAAAGGCGAACGGTCGGATCCTTCTCCCACGAGGAAGGGCCCAGCCCTGAAAGCTCTTGCTGCTCTTCACCGTCCCTTGGCACCCTACCTACAGGCACAACAGCACTGGGGATTTGTGCTTTCCCAGAGACGGAACATCTCACGGCGCTCAGCCTCGGCAGAGCCTCTTTCTGAAAAGGCGAACGGTCGGATCCTTCTCCCACGAGGAAGGGCCCAGCCCTGAAAGCTCTTGCTGCTCTTCACCGTCCCTTGGCACCCTACCTACAGGCACAACAGCACTGGGGATCTGTGCTTTCCCAGAGACGGAACATCTCACGGCGCTCAGCCTCGGCAAGCCTCTTTCTGAAAAGGCGAACGGTCGGATCCTTCTCCCACGAGGAAGGGCCCAGCCCTGAAAGCTCTTGCTGCTCTTCACCGTCCCTTGGCACCCTACCTACAGGCACAACAGCACTGGGGATCTGTGCTTTCCCAGAGACGGAACATCTCACGGCGCTCAGCCTCGGCAGAGCCTCTTTCTGAAAAGGCGAACGGTCGGATCCTTCTCCCACGAGGAAGGGCACAGCCCTGAAAGCTCTTGCTGCTCTTCACCGTCCCTTGGCACCCTACCTACAGGCACAACAGCACTGGGGATCTGTGCTTTCCCAGAGACGGAACATCTCACGGCGCTCAGCCTCGGCAGAGCCTCTTTCTGAAAAGGCGAACGGTCGGATCCTTCTCCCACGAGGAAGGGCACAGCCCTGAAAGCTCTTGCTGCTCTTCACCGTCCCTTGGCACCCTACCTACAGGCACAACAGCACTGGGGATCTGTGCTTTCCCAGACACGGAACATCTCACGGCGCTCAGCCTCGGCAAGCCTCTTTCTGAAAAGGCGAACGGTCGGATCCTTCTCCCACGAGGAAGGGCCCAGCCCTGAAAGCTCTTGCTGCTCTTCACTGTCCCCGTGCAGCCTATGCACAGGCACAACAACACTGGGGATCTGTGCTTTCCCAGACACGGAACATCTCACGGCGCTATCCTCGGCAGAGCCTCTTTCTGAAAATGCGAACGGTCGGATCCTTCTCCCACGAGGAAGGGCCCAGCCCTGAAAGCTCTTGCTTCTCTTCACCGTCCCTTGGCACACTACCTACAGGCACAACAGCACTGGGGATTTCTGCTTTCCCAGAGACGGAACATCTCACGGCGCTAGCCTCGGCAGAGCCTCTTTCTGAAAAGGCGAACGGTCGGATCCTTCTCCCACGAGGAAGGGCCCAGCCCTGAAAGCTCTTGCTGCTCTTCACCGTCCCTTGGCACCCTACCTACAGGCACAACAGCACTGGGGATCTGTGCTTTCCCAGAGACGGAACATCTCACGGCGCTCAGCCTCGGCAGAGCCTCTTTCTGAAAAGGCGAACGGTCGGATCCTTCTCCCACGAGGAAGGGCACAGCCCTGAAAGCTCTTGCTGCTCTTCACCGTCCCTTGGCACCCTACCTACAGGCACAACAACACTGGGGATCTGTGCTTTCCCAGAGACGGAACATCTCACGGCGCTCAGCCTCGGCAGAGCCTCTTTCTGAAAAGGCGAACGGTCGGATCCTTCTCCCACGAGGAAGGGCCCAGCCCTGAAAGCTCTTGCTGCTCTTCACCGTCCCTTGGCACCCTACCTACAGGCACAACAACACTGGGGATCTGTGCTTTCCCAGAGACGGAACATCTCACGGCGCTCAGCCTCGGCAGAGCCTCTTTCTGAAAAGGCGAACGGTCGGATCCTTCTCCCACGAGGAAGGGCACAGCCCTGAAAGCTCTTGCTGCTCTTCACCGTCCCTTGGCACCCTACCTACAGGCACAACAGCACTGGGGATCTGTGCTTTCCCAGACACGGAACATCTCACGGCGCTAGCCTCGGCAGAGCCTCTTTCTGAAAAGGCGAACGGTCGGATCCTTCTCCCACGAGGAAGGGCACAGCCCTGAAAGCTCTTGCTGCTCTTCACCGTCCCTTGGCACCCTACCTACAGGCACAACAGCACTGGGGATCTGTGCTTTCCCAGACACGGAACATCTCACGGCGCTCAGCCTCGGCAGAGCCTCTTTCTGAAAATGCGAACGGTCGGATCCTTCTCCCACGAGGAAGGGCACAGCCCTGAAAGCTCTTGCTGCTCTTCACCGTCCCTTGGCACCCTACCTACAGGCACAACAGCACTGGGGATCTGTGCTTTCCCAGACACGGAACATCTCACGGCGCTCAGCCTCGGCAGAGCCTCTTTCTGAAAAGGCGAACGGTCGGATCCTTCTCCCACGAGGAAGGGCCCAGCCCTGAAAGCTCTTGCTGCTCTTCACCGTCCCTTGGCACCCTACCTACAGGCACAACAGCACTGGAGATTTGTGCTTTCCCAGACACGGAACATCTCACGGCGCTCAGCCTCGGCAGAGCCTCTTTCTGAAAAGGCGAACGGTCGGATCCTTCTCCCACGAGGAAGGGCCCAGCCCTGAAAGCTCTTGCTGCTCTTCACCGTCCCTTGGCACCCTACCTACAGGCACAACAGCACTGGGGATCTGTGCTTTCCCAGAGACGGAACATCTCACGGCGCTAGCCTCGGCAGAGCCTCTTTCTGAAAAGGCGAACGGTCAGATCCTTCTCCCACGAGGTAGGGCCCAGCCCTGAAAGCTCTTGCTGCTCTTCACCGTCCCTTGGCACCCTACCTACAGGCACAACAGCACTGGGGATCTGTGCTTTCCCAGACACGGAACATCTCACGGCGCTCAGCCTCGGCAGAGCCTCTTTCTGAAAAGGCGAACGGTCGGATCCTTCTCCCACGAGGAAGGGCACAGCCCTGAAAGCTCTTGCTGCTCTTCACCGTCCCTTGGCACCCTACCTACAGGCACAACAGCACTGGGGATTTGTGCTTTCCCAGAGACGGAACATCTCACGGCGCTCAGCCTCGGCAGAGCCTCTTTCTGAAAATGCGAACGGTCGGATCCTTCTCCCACGAGGAAGGGCACAGCCCTGAAAGCTCTTGCTGCTCTTCACCGTCCCTTGGCACCCTACCTACAGGCACAACAGCACTGGCGATCTGTGCTTTCCCAGACACGGAACATCTCACGGCGCTCAGCCTCGGCAGAGCCTCTTTCTGAAAAGGCGAACGGTCAGATCCTTCTCCCACGAGGAAGGGCCCAGCCCTGAAAGCTCTTGCTGCTCTTCACCGTCCCTTGGCACCCTACCTACAGGCACAACAGCACTGGGGATCTGTGCTTTCCCAGAGACGGAACATCTCACGGCGCTCAGCCTCGGCAAGCCTCTTTCTGAAAAGGCGAACAGTCGGATCCTTCTCCCACGAGGAAGGGCCGAGCCCTGAAAGCTCTTGCTGCTCTTCACCGTCCCTTGGCACCCTACCTACAGGCACAACAGCACTGGGGATCTGTGCTTTCCCAGAGACGGAACATCTCACGGCGCTCAGCCTCGGCAGAGCCTCTTTCTGAAAAGGCGAACGGTCGGATCCTTCTCCCACGAGGAAGGGCACAGCCCTGAAAGCTCTTGCTGCTCTTCACCATCCCTTGGCACCCTACCTACAGGCACAACAGCACTGGGGATCTGTGCTTTCCCAGAGACAGAACATCTCACTGCGCTCAGTCTCGGCAGAGCCTCTTTCTGAAAAGGCGAACGGTCGGATCCTTCTCCCACGAGGAAGGGCCGAGCCCTGAAAGCTCTTGCTGCTCTTCACCGTCCCTTGGCACCCTACCTACAGGCACAACAGCACTGGGGATCTGTGCTTTCCCAGACACGGAACATCTCACGGCGCTAGCCTCGGCAGAGCCTCTTTCTGAAAAGGCGAACGGTCGGATCCTTCTCCCACGAGGAAGGGCACAGCCCTGAAAGCTCTTGCTGCTCTTCACCGTCCCTTGGCACCCTACCTACAGGCACAACAGCACTGGGGATCTGTGCTTTCCCAGAGACGGAACATCTCACGGCGCTAGCCTCGGCAGAGCCTCTTTCTGAAAAGGCGAACGGTCGGATCCTTCTCCCACGAGGTAGGGCCCAGCCCTGAAAGCTCTTGCTGCTCTTCACCGTCCCTTGGCACCCTACCTACAGGCACAACAGCACTGGGGATCTGTGCTTTCCCAGACACGGAACATCTCACGGCGCTCAGCCTCGGCAGAGCCTCTTTCTGAAAATGCGAACGGTCGGATCCTTCTCCCACGAGGAAGGGCACAGCCCTGAAAGCTCTTGCTGCTCTTCACCGTCCCTTGGCACCCTACCTACAGGCACAACAGCACTGGGGATTTGTGCTTTCCCAGAGACGGAACATCTCACGGCGCTCAGCCTCGGCAGAGCCTCTTTCTGAAAATGCGAACGGTCGGATCCTTCTCCCACGAGGAAGGGCACAGCCCTGAAAGCTCTTGCTGCTCTTCACCGTCCCTTGGCACCCTACCTACAGGCACAACAGCACTGGGGATCTGTGCTTTCCCAGACACGGAACATCTCACGGCGCTCAGCCTCGGCAGAGCCTCTTTCTGAAAAGGCGAACGGTCAGATCCTTCTCCCACGAGGAAGGGCCCAGCCCTGAAAGCTCTTGCTGCTCTTCACCGTCCCTTGGCACCCTACCTACAGGCACAACAGCACTGGGGATTTGTGCTTTCCCAGACACGGAACATCTCACGGCGCTCAGTCTCGGCAGAGCCTCTTTCTGAAAAGGCGAACGGTCGGATCCTTCTCCCACGAGGAAGGGCCCAGCCCTGAAAGCTCTTGCTGCTCTTCACCGTCCCTTGGCACCCTACCTACAGGCACAACAGCACTGGGGATCTGTGCTTTCCCAGAGACGGAACATCTCACGGCGCTCAGCCTCGGCAAGCCTCTTTCTGAAAAGGCGAACAGTCGGATCCTTCTCCCACGAGGAAGGGCCGAGCCCTGAAAGCTCTTGCTGCTCTTCACCGTCCCTTGGCACCCTACCTACAGGCACAACAACACTGGGGATCTGTGCTTTCCCAGACACGGAACATCTCACGGCGCTCAGCCTCGGCAGAGCCTCTTTCTGAAAAGGCGAACGGTCGGATCCTTCTCCCACGAGGAAGGGCCCAGCCCTGAAAGCTCTTGCTGCTCTTCACCATCCCTTGGCACCCTACCTACAGGCACAACAGTACTGGGGATCTGTGCTTTCCCAGAGACGGAACATCTCACTGCGCTCAGCCTCGGCAGAGCCTCTTTCTGAAAAGGCGAACGGTCGGATCCTTCTCCCACGAGGAAGGGCCCAGCCCTGAAAGCTCTTGCTGCTCTTCACCGTCCCTTGGCGCCCTACCTACAGGCCCAACAGCACTGGGTATCTGTGCTTTCCCAGAGACGGAACATCTCACGGCGCTCAGCCTCGGCAGAGCCTCTTTCTGAAAAGGCGAACGGTCGGATCCTTCTCCCACGAGGAAGGGCCCAGCCCTGAAAGCTCTTGCTGCTCTTCACCGTCCCTTGGCACCCTACCTACAGGCACAACAGCACTGGGGATCTGTGCTTTCCCAGAGACGGAACATCTCACTGCGCTCAGCCTCGGCAGAGCCTCTTTCTGAAAAGGCGAACGGTCGGATCCTTCTCCCACGAGGAACGGCCGAGCCCTGAAAGCTCTTGCTGCTCTTCACCGTCCCTTGGCGCCCTACCTACAGGCACAACAGCACTGGGGATCTGTGCTTTCCCAGAGACGGAACATCTCACGGCGCTCAGCCTCGGCAGAGCCTCTTTCTGAAAAGGCGAACGGTCGGATCCTTCTCCCACGAGGAAGGGCCCAGCCCTGAAAGCTCTTGCTGCTCTTCACCGTCCCTTGGCACCCTACCTACAGGCACAACAGCACTGGGGATCTGTGCTTTCCCAGACACGGAACATCTCACGGCGCTCCGCCTCGGCAGAGCCTCTTTCTGAAAAGGCGAACGGTCGGATCCTTCTCCCACGAGGAAGGGCCCAGCCCTGAAAGCTCTTGCTGCTCTTCACCGTCCCTTGGCACCCTACCTACAGGCACAACAGCACTGGGGATCTGTGCTTTCCCAGAGACGGAACATCTCACGGCGCTCAGCCTCGGCAGAGCCTCTTTCTGAAAAGGCGAACGGTCGGATCCTTCTCCCACGAGGAAGGGCACAGCCCTGAAAGCTCTTGCTGCTCTTCACCATCCCTTGGCACCCTACCTACAGGCACAACAGCACTGGGGATCTGTGCTTTCCCAGAGACGGAACATCTCACTGCGCTCAGTCTCGGCAGAGCCTCTTTCTGAAAAGGCGAACGGTCGGATCCTTCTCCCACGAGGAAGGGCCCAGCCCTGAAAGCTCTTGCTGCTCTTCACCGTCCCTTGGCACCCTACCTACAGGCACAACAGCACTGGGGATCTGTGCTTTCCCAGAGACGGAACATCTCACGGCGCTCAGCCTCGGCAGAGCCTCTTTCTGAAAAGGCGAACGGTCGGATCCTTCTCCCACGAGGAAGGGCACAGCCCTGAAAGCTCTTGCTGCTCTTCACCGTCCCTTGGCACCCTACCTACAGGCACAACAGCACTGGGGATCTGTGCTTTCCCAGACACGGAACATCTCACGGCGCTCCGCCTCGGCAGAGCCTCTTTCTGAAAAGGCGAACGGTCGGATCCTTCTCCCACGAGGAAGGGCCCAGCCCTGAAAGCTCTTGCTGCTCTTCACCGTCCCTTGGCACCCTACCTACAGGCACAACAGCACTGGGGATTTGTGCTTTCCCAGAGACGGAACATCTCACGGCGCTCAGCCTCGGCAGAGCCTCTTTCTGAAAAGGCGAACGGTCGGATCCTTCTCCCACGAGGAAGGGCCCAGCCCTGAAAGCTCTTGCTGCTCTTCACCGTCCCTTGGCACCCTACCTACAGGCACAACAGCACTGGGGATCTGTGCTTTCCCAGAGACGGAACATCTCACGGCGCTCAGCCTCGGCAAGCCTCTTTCTGAAAAGGCGAACGGTCGGATCCTTCTCCCACGAGGAAGGGCCGAGCCCTGAAAGCTCTTGCTGCTCTTCACCGTCCCTTGGCACCCTACCTACAGGCACAACAGCACTGGGGATCTGTGCTTTCCCAGAGACGGAACATCTCACGGCGCTCAGCCTCGGCAGAGCCTCTTTCTGAAAAGGCGAACGGTCGGATCCTTCTCCCACGAGGAAGGGCCGAGCCCTGAAAGCTCTTGCTGCTCTTCACCGTCCCTTGGCACCCTACCTACAGGCACAACAGCACTGGGGATCTGTGCTTTCCCAGAGACGGAACATCTCACGGCGCTCAGCCTCGGCAGAGCCTCTTTCTGAAAAGGCGAACGGTCGGATCCTTCTCCCACGAGGAAGGGCACAGCCCTGAAAGCTCTTGCTGCTCTTCACCGTCCCTTGGCACCCTACCTACAGGCACAACAGCACTGGGGATCTGTGCTTTCCCAGAGACGGAACATCTCACGGCGCTCAGCCTCGGCAGAGCCTCTTTCTGAAAAGGCGAACGGTCGGATCCTTCTCCCACGAGGAAGGGCACAGCCCTGAAAGCTCTTGCTGCTCTTCACCGTCCCTTGGCACCCTACCTACAGGCACAACAGCACTGGGGATCTGTGCTTTCCCAGACACGGAACATCTCACGGCGCTCAGCCTCGGCAAGCCTCTTTCTGAAAAGGCGAACGGTCGGATCCTTCTCCCACGAGGAAGGGCCCAGCCCTGAAAGCTCTTGCTGCTCTTCACTGTCCCCGTGCAGCCTATGCACAGGCACAACAACACTGGGGATCTGTGCTTTCCCAGAGACGGAACATCTCACGGCGCTATCCTCGGCAGAGCCTCTTTCTGAAAAGGCGAACGGTCGGATCCTTCTCCCACGAGGAAGGGCCCAGCCCTGAAAGCTCTTGCTTCTCTTCACCGTCCCTTGGCACCCTACCTACAGGCACAACAGCACTGGGGATTTCTGCTTTCCCAGAGACGGAACATCTCACGGCGCTAGCCTCGGCAGAGCCTCTTTCTGAAAAGGCGAACGGTCGGATCCTTCTCCCACGAGGAAGGGCCCAGCCCTGAAAGCTCTTGCTGCTCTTCACCATCCCTTGGCACCCTACCTACAGGCACAACAGCACTGGGGATCTGTGCTTTCCCAGAGACGGAACATCTCACGGCGCTCAGCCTCGGCAGAGCCTCTTTCTGAAAATGCGAACGGTCGGATCCTTCTCCCACGAGGAAGGGCACAGCCCTGAAAGCTCTTGCTGCTCTTCACCGTCCCTTGGCACCCTACCTACAGGCACAACAACACTGGGGATCTGTGCTTTCCCAGAGACGGAACATCTCACGGCGCTCAGCCTCGGCAGAGCCTCTTTCTGAAAAGGCGAACGGTCGGATCCTTCTCCCACGAGGAAGGGCCCAGCCCTGAAAGCTCTTGCTGCTCTTCACCGTCCCTTGGCACCCTACCTACAGGCACAACAACACTGGGGATCTGTGCTTTCCCAGAGACGGAACATCTCACGGCGCTCAGCCTCGGCAGAGCCTCTTTCTGAAAAGGCGAACGGTCGGATCCTTCTCCCACGAGGAAGGGCACAGCCCTGAAAGCTCTTGCTGCTCTTCACCGTCCCTTGGCACCCTACCTACAGGCACAACAGCACTGGGGATCTGTGCTTTCCCAGACACGGAACATCTCACGGCGCTAGCCTCGGCAGAGCCTCTTTCTGAAAAGGCGAACGGTCGGATCCTTCTCCCACGAGGAAGGGCACAGCCCTGAAAGCTCTTGCTGCTCTTCACCGTCCCTTGGCACCCTACCTACAGGCACAACAGCACTGGGGATCTGTGCTTTCCCAGACACGGAACATCTCACGGCGCTCAGCCTCGGCAGAGCCTCTTTCTGAAAATGCGAACGGTCGGATCCTTCTCCCACGAGGAAGGGCACAGCCCTGAAAGCTCTTGCTGCTCTTCACCGTCCCTTGGCACCCTACCTACAGGCACAACAGCACTGGGGATCTGTGCTTTCCCAGACACGGAACATCTCACGGCGCTCAGCCTCGGCAGAGCCTCTTTCTGAAAAGGCGAACGGTCAGATCCTTCTCCCACGAGGAAGGGCCCAGCCCTGAAAGCTCTTGCTGCTCTTCACCGTCCCTTGGCACCCTACCTACAGGCACAACAGCACTGGAGATTTGTGCTTTCCCAGACACGGAACATCTCACGGCGCTCAGCCTCGGCAGAGCCTCTTTCTGAAAAGGCGAACGGTCGGATCCTTCTCCCACGAGGAAGGGCCCAGCCCTGAAAGCTCTTGCTGCTCTTCACCGTCCCTTGGCACCCTACCTACAGGCACAACAGCACTGGGGATCTGTGCTTTCCCAGACACGGAACATCTCACGGCGCTCAGCCTCGGCAAGCCTCTTTCTGAAAAGGCGAACGGTCGGATCCTTCTCCCACGAGGAAGGGCCCAGCCCTGAAAGCTCTTGCTGCTCTTCACCGTCCCTTGGCACCCTACCTACAGGCACAACAGCACTGGGGATCTGTGCTTTCCCAGAGACGGAACATCTCACGGCGCTCAGCCTCGGCAGAGCCTCTTTCTGAAAAGGCGAACGGTCGGATCCTTCTCCCACGAGGAAGGGCACAGCCCTGAAAGCTCTTGCTGCTCTTCACCGTCCCTTGGCACGCTACCTACAGGCACAACAGCACTGGGGATCTGTGCTTTCCCAGACACGGAACATCTCACGGCGCTAGCCTCGGCAGAGCCTCTTTCTGAAAAGGCGAACGGTCGGATCCTTCTCCCACGAGGAAGGGCCCAGCCCTGAAAGCTCTTGCTGCTCTTCACCGTCCCTTGGCACCCTACCTACAGGCACAACAGCACTGGGGATCTGTGCTTTCCCAGAGACGGAACATCTCACGGCGCTAGCCTCGGCAGAGCCTCTTTCTGAAAAGGCGAACGGTCGGATCCTTCTCCCACGAGGTAGGGCCCAGCCCTGAAAGCTCTTGCTGCTCTTCACCGTCCCTTGGCACCCTACCTACAGGCACAACAGCACTGGGGATCTGTGCTTTCCCAGACACGGAACATCTCACGGCGCTCAGCCTCGGCAGAGCCTCTTTCTGAAAAGGCGAACGGTCGGATCCTTCTCCCACGAGGAAGGGCACAGCCCTGAAAGCTCTTGCTGCTCTTCACCGTCCCTTGGCACCCTACCTACAGGCACAACAGCACTGGGGATTTGTGCTTTCCCAGAGACGGAACATCTCACGGCGCTCAGCCTCGGCAGAGCCTCTTTCTGAAAATGCGAACGGTCGGATCCTTCTCCCACGAGGAAGGGCACAGCCCTGAAAGCTCTTGCTGCTCTTCACCGTCCCTTGGCACCCTACCTACAGGCACAACAACACTGGGGATCTGTGCTTTCCCAGAGACGGAACATCTCACGGCGCTCAGCCTCGGCAGAGCCTCTTTCTGAAAAGGCGAACGGTCGGATCCTTCTCCCACGAGGAAGGGCCCAGCCCTGAAAGCTCTTGCTGCTCTTCACCGTCCCTTGGCACCCTACCTACAGGCACAACAACACTGGGGATCTGTGCTTTCCCAGAGACGGAACATCTCACGGCGCTCAGCCTCGGCAGAGCCTCTTTCTGAAAAGGCGAACGGTCGGATCCTTCTCCCACGAGGAAGGGCACAGCCCTGAAAGCTCTTGCTGCTCTTCACCGTCCCTTGGCACCCTACCTACAGGCACAACAGCACTGGGGATCTGTGCTTTCCCAGACACGGAACATCTCACGGCGCTAGCCTCGGCAGAGCCTCTTTCTGAAAAGGCGAACGGTCGGATCCTTCTCCCACGAGGAAGGGCACAGCCCTGAAAGCTCTTGCTGCTCTTCACCGTCCCTTGGCACCCTACCTACAGGCACAACAGCACTGGGGATCTGTGCTTTCCCAGACACGGAACATCTCACGGCGCTCAGCCTCGGCAGAGCCTCTTTCTGAAAATGCGAACGGTCGGATCCTTCTCCCACGAGGAAGGGCACAGCCCTGAAAGCTCTTGCTGCTCTTCACCGTCCCTTGGCACCCTACCTACAGGCACAACAGCACTGGGGATCTGTGCTTTCCCAGACACGGAACATCTCACGGCGCTCAGCCTCGGCAGAGCCTCTTTCTGAAAAGGCGAACGGTCAGATCCTTCTCCCACGAGGAAGGGCCCAGCCCTGAAAGCTCTTGCTGCTCTTCACCGTCCCTTGGCACCCTACCTACAGGCACAACAGCACTGGAGATTTGTGCTTTCCCAGACACGGAACATCTCACGGCGCTCAGCCTCGGCAGAGCCTCTTTCTGAAAAGGCGAACGGTCGGATCCTTCTCCCACGAGGAAGGGCCCAGCCCTGAAAGCTCTTGCTGCTCTTCACCGTCCCTTGGCACCCTACCTACAGGCACAACAGCACTGGGGATCTGTGCTTTCCCAGAGACGGAACATCTCACGGCGCTCAGCCTCGGCAAGCCTCTTTCTGAAAAGGCGAACGGTCGGATCCTTCTCCCACGAGGAAGGGCCGAGCCCTGAAAGCTCTTGCTGCTCTTCACCGTCCCTTGGCACCCTACCTACAGGCACAACAGCACTGGGGATCTGTGCTTTCCCAGAGACGGAACATCTCACGGCGCTCAGCCTCGGCAGAGCCTCTTTCTGAAAAGGCGAACGGTCGGATCCTTCTCCCACGAGGAAGGGCACAGCCCTGAAAGCTCTTGCTGCTCTTCACCGTCCCTTGGCACGCTACCTACAGGCACAACAGCACTGGGGATCTGTGCTTTCCCAGACACGGAACATCTCACGGCGCTAGCCTCGGCAGAGCCTCTTTCTGAAAAGGCGAACGGTCGGATCCTTCTCCCACGAGGAAGGGCCCAGCCCTGAAAGCTCTTGCTGCTCTTCACCGTCCCTTGGCACCCTACCTACAGGCACAACAGCACTGGGGATCTGTGCTTTCCCAGAGACGGAACATCTCACGGCGCTAGCCTCGGCAGAGCCTCTTTCTGAAAAGGCGAACGGTCGGATCCTTCTCCCACGAGGTAGGGCCCAGCCCTGAAAGCTCTTGCTGCTCTTCACCGTCCCTTGGCACCCTACCTACAGGCACAACAGCACTGGGGATCTGTGCTTTCCCAGACACGGAACATCTCACGGCGCTCAGCCTCGGCAGAGCCTCTTTCTGAAAAGGCGAACGGTCGGATCCTTCTCCCACGAGGAAGGGCACAGCCCTGAAAGCTCTTGCTGCTCTTCACCGTCCCTTGGCACCCTACCTACAGGCACAACAGCACTGGGGATTTGTGCTTTCCCAGAGACGGAACATCTCACGGCGCTCAGCCTCGGCAGAGCCTCTTTCTGAAAATGCGAACGGTCGGATCCTTCTCCCACGAGGAAGGGCACAGCCCTGAAAGCTCTTGCTGCTCTTCACCGTCCCTTGGCACCCTACCTACAGGCACAACAGCACTGGCGATCTGTGCTTTCCCAGACACGGAACATCTCACGGCGCTCAGCCTCGGCAGAGCCTCTTTCTGAAAAGGCGAACGGTCAGATCCTTCTCCCACGAGGAAGGGCCCAGCCCTGAAAGCTCTTGCTGCTCTTCACCGTCCCTTGGCACCCTACCTACAGGCACAACAGCACTGGGGATCTGTGCTTTCCCAGAGACGGAACATCTCACGGCGCTCAGCCTCGGCAAGCCTCTTTCTGAAAAGGCGAACAGTCGGATCCTTCTCCCACGAGGAAGGGCCGAGCCCTGAAAGCTCTTGCTGCTCTTCACCGTCCCTTGGCACCCTACCTACAGGCACAACAGCACTGGGGATCTGTGCTTTCCCAGAGACGGAACATCTCACGGCGCTCAGCCTCGGCAGAGCCTCTTTCTGAAAAGGCGAACGGTCGGATCCTTCTCCCACGAGGAAGGGCACAGCCCTGAAAGCTCTTGCTGCTCTTCACCATCCCTTGGCACCCTACCTACAGGCACAACAGCACTGGGGATCTGTGCTTTCCCAGAGACGGAACATCTCACTGCGCTCAGTCTCGGCAGAGCCTCTTTCTGAAAAGGCGAACGGTCGGATCCTTCTCCCACGAGGAAGGGCCGAGCCCTGAAAGCTCTTGCTGCTCTTCACCGTCCCTTGGCACCCTACCTACAGGCACAACAGCACTGGGGATCTGTGCTTTCCCAGACACGGAACATCTCACGGCGCTAGCCTCGGCAGAGCCTCTTTCTGAAAAGGCGAACGGTCGGATCCTTCTCCCACGAGGAAGGGCACAGCCCTGAAAGCTCTTGCTGCTCTTCACCGTCCCTTGGCACCCTACCTACAGGCACAACAGCACTGGGGATCTGTGCTTTCCCAGAGACGGAACATCTCACGGCGCTAGCCTCGGCAGAGCCTCTTTCTGAAAAGGCGAACGGTCGGATCCTTCTCCCACGAGGTAGGGCCCAGCCCTGAAAGCTCTTGCTGCTCTTCACCGTCCCTTGGCACCCTACCTACAGGCACAACAGCACTGGGGATCTGTGCTTTCCCAGACACGGAACATCTCACGGCGCTCAGCCTCGGCAGAGCCTCTTTCTGAAAATGCGAACGGTCGGATCCTTCTCCCACGAGGAAGGGCACAGCCCTGAAAGCTCTTGCTGCTCTTCACCGTCCCTTGGCACCCTACCTACAGGCACAACAGCACTGGGGATTTGTGCTTTCCCAGAGACGGAACATCTCACGGCGCTCAGCCTCGGCAGAGCCTCTTTCTGAAAATGCGAACGGTCGGATCCTTCTCCCACGAGGAAGGGCACAGCCCTGAAAGCTCTTGCTGCTCTTCACCGTCCCTTGGCACCCTACCTACAGGCACAACAGCACTGGGGATCTGTGCTTTCCCAGACACGGAACATCTCACGGCGCTCAGCCTCGGCAGAGCCTCTTTCTGAAAAGGCGAACGGTCAGATCCTTCTCCCACGAGGAAGGGCCCAGCCCTGAAAGCTCTTGCTGCTCTTCACCGTCCCTTGGCACCCTACCTACAGGCACAACAGCACTGGGGATTTGTGCTTTCCCAGAGACGGAACATCTCACGGCGCTCAGTCTCGGCAGAGCCTCTTTCTGAAAAGGCGAACGGTCGGATCCTTCTCCCACGAGGAAGGGCCCAGCCCTGAAAGCTCTTGCTGCTCTTCACCGTCCCTTGGCACCCTACCTACAGGCACAACAGCACTGGGGATCTGTGCTTTCCCAGAGACGGAACATCTCACGGCGCTCAGCCTCGGCAAGCCTCTTTCTGAAAAGGCGAACAGTCGGATCCTTCTCCCACGAGGAAGGGCCGAGCCCTGAAAGCTCTTGCTGCTCTTCACCGTCCCTTGGCACCCTACCTACAGGCACAACAACACTGGGGATCTGTGCTTTCCCAGACACGGAACATCTCACGGCGCTCAGCCTCGGCAGAGCCTCTTTCTGAAAAGGCGAACGGTCGGATCCTTCTCCCACGAGGAAGGGCCCAGCCCTGAAAGCTCTTGCTGCTCTTCACCATCCCTTGGCACCCTACCTACAGGCACAACAGTACTGGGGATCTGTGCTTTCCCAGAGACGGAACATCTCACTGCGCTCAGCCTCGGCAGAGCCTCTTTCTGAAAAGGCGAACGGTCGGATCCTTCTCCCACGAGGAAGGGCCCAGCCCTGAAAGCTCTTGCTGCTCTTCACCGTCCCTTGGCGCCCTACCTACAGGCCCAACAGCACTGGGTATCTGTGCTTTCCCAGAGACGGAACATCTCACGGCGCTCAGCCTCGGCAGAGCCTCTTTCTGAAAAGGCGAACGGTCGGATCCTTCTCCCACGAGGAAGGGCCCAGCCCTGAAAGCTCTTGCTGCTCTTCACCGTCCCTTGGCACCCTACCTACAGGCACAACAGCACTGGGGATCTGTGCTTTCCCAGAGACGGAACATCTCACTGCGCTCAGCCTCGGCAGAGCCTCTTTCTGAAAAGGCGAACGGTCGGATCCTTCTCCCACGAGGAACGGCCGAGCCCTGAAAGCTCTTGCTGCTCTTCACCGTCCCTTGGCGCCCTACCTACAGGCACAACAGCACTGGGGATCTGTGCTTTCCCAGAGACGGAACATCTCACGGCGCTCAGCCTCGGCAGAGCCTCTTTCTGAAAAGGCGAACGGTCGGATCCTTCTCCCACGAGGAAGGGCCCAGCCCTGAAAGCTCTTGCTGCTCTTCACCGTCCCTTGGCACCCTACCTACAGGCACAACAGCACTGGGGATCTGTGCTTTCCCAGACACGGAACATCTCACGGCGCTCCGCCTCGGCAGAGCCTCTTTCTGAAAAGGCGAACGGTCGGATCCTTCTCCCACGAGGAAGGGCCCAGCCCTGAAAGCTCTTGCTGCTCTTCACCGTCCCTTGGCACCCTACCTACAGGCACAACAGCACTGGGGATCTGTGCTTTCCCAGAGACGGAACATCTCACGGCGCTCAGCCTCGGCAGAGCCTCTTTCTGAAAAGGCGAACGGTCGGATCCTTCTCCCACGAGGAAGGGCACAGCCCTGAAAGCTCTTGCTGCTCTTCACCATCCCTTGGCACCCTACCTACAGGCACAACAGCACTGGGGATCTGTGCTTTCCCAGAGACGGAACATCTCACTGCGCTCAGCCTCGGCAGAGCCTCTTTCTGAAAAGGCGAACGGTCGGATCCTTCTCCCACGAGGAAGGGCCCAGCCCTGAAAGCTCTTGCTGCTCTTCACCGTCCCTTGGCACCCTACCTACAGGCACAACAGCACTGGGGATCTGTGCTTTCCCAGAGACGGAACATCTCACGGCGCTCAGCCTCGGCAGAGCCTCTTTCTGAAAAGGCGAACGGTCGGATCCTTCTCCCACGAGGAAGGGCACAGCCCTGAAAGCTCTTGCTGCTCTTCACCGTCCCTTGGCACCCTACCTACAGGCACAACAGCACTGGGGATCTGTGCTTTCCCAGACACGGAACATCTCACGGCGCTCCGCCTCGGCAGAGCCTCTTTCTGAAAAGGCGAACGGTCGGATCCTTCTCCCACGAGGAAGGGCCCAGCCCTGAAAGCTCTTGCTGCTCTTCACCGTCCCTTGGCACCCTACCTACAGGCACAACAGCACTGGGGATTTGTGCTTTCCCAGAGACGGAACATCTCACGGCGCTCAGCCTCGGCAGAGCCTCTTTCTGAAAAGGCGAACGGTCGGATCCTTCTCCCACGAGGAAGGGCCCAGCCCTGAAAGCTCTTGCTGCTCTTCACCGTCCCTTGGCACCCTACCTACAGGCACAACAGCACTGGGGATTTGTGCTTTCCCAGAGACGGAACATCTCACGGCGCTCAGCCTCGGCAGAGCCTCTTTCTGAAAAGGCGAACGGTCGGATCCTTCTCCCACGAGGAAGGGCCCAGCCCTGAAAGCTCTTGCTGCTCTTCACCATCCCTTGGCACCCTACCTACAGGCACAACAGTACTGGGGATCTGTGCTTTCCCAGAGACGGAACATCTCACTGCGCTCAGCCTCGGCAGAGCCTCTTTCTGAAAAGGCGAACGGTCGGATCCTTCTCCCACGAGGAAGGGCCCAGCCCTGAAAGCTCTTGCTGCTCTTCACCGTCCCTTGGCGCCCTACCTACAGGCCCAACAGCACTGGGTATCTGTGCTTTCCCAGAGACGGAACATCTCACGGCGCTCAGCCTCGGCAGAGCCTCTTTCTGAAAAGGCGAACGGTCGGATCCTTCTCCCACGAGGAAGGGCACAGCCCTGAAAGCTCTTGCTGCTCTTCACCGTCCCTTGGCACCCTACCTACAGGCACAACAGCACTGGGGATCTGTGCTTTCCCAGAGACGGAACATCTCACTGCGCTCAGCCTCGGCAGAGCCTCTTTCTGAAAAGGCGAACGGTCGGATCCTTCTCCCACGAGGAACGGCCGAGCCCTGAAAGCTCTTGCTGCTCTTCACCGTCCCTTGGCGCCCTACCTACAGGCACAACAGCACTGGGGATCTGTGCTTTCCCAGAGACGGAACATCTCACGGCGCTCAGCCTCGGCAGAGCCTCTTTCTGAAAAGGCGAACGGTCGGATCCTTCTCCCACGAGGAAGGGCCCAGCCCTGAAAGCTCTTGCTGCTCTTCACCGTCCCTTGGCACCCTACCTACAGGCACAACAGCACTGGGGATCTGTGCTTTCCCAGACACGGAACATCTCACGGCGCTCCGCCTCGGCAGAGCCTCTTTCTGAAAAGGCGAACGGTCGGATCCTTCTCCCACGAGGAAGGGCCCAGCCCTGAAAGCTCTTGCTGCTCTTCACCGTCCCTTGGCACCCTACCTACAGGCACAACAACACTGGGGATCTGTGCTTTCCCAGAGACGGAACATCTCACGGCGCTCAGCCTCGGCAGAGCCTCTTTCTGAAAAGGCGAACGGTCGGATCCTTCTCCCACGAGGAAGGGCACAGCCCTGAAAGCTCTTGCTGCTCTTCACCATCCCTTGGCACCCTACCTACAGGCACAACAGCACTGGGGATCTGTGCTTTCCCAGAGACGGAACATCTCACTGCGCTCAGTCTCGGCAGAGCCTCTTTCTGAAAAGGCGAACGGTCGGATCCTTCTCCCACGAGGAAGGGCCCAGCCCTGAAAGCTCTTGCTGCTCTTCACCGTCCCTTGGCACCCTACCTACAGGCACAACAGCACTGGGGATCTGTGCTTTCCCAGAGACGGAACATCTCACGGCGCTCAGCCTCGGCAGAGCCTCTTTCTGAAAAGGCGAACGGTCGGATCCTTCTCCCACGAGGAAGGGCACAGCCCTGAAAGCTCTTGCTGCTCTTCACCGTCCCTTGGCACCCTACCTACAGGCACAACAGCACTGGGGATCTGTGCTTTCCCAGACACGGAACATCTCACGGCGCTCCACCTCGGCAGAGCCTCTTTCTGAAAAGGCGAACGGTCGGATCCTTCTCCCACGAGGAAGGGCCCAGCCCTGAAAGCTCTTGCTGCTCTTCACCGTCCCTTGGCACCCTACCTACAGGCACAACAGCACTGGGGATTTGTGCTTTCCCAGAGACGGAACATCTCACGGCGCTCAGCCTCGGCAGAGCCTCTTTCTGAAAAGGCGAACGGTCGGATCCTTCTCCCACGAGGAAGGGCCCAGCCCTGAAAGCTCTTGCTGCTCTTCACCGTCCCTTGGCACCCTACCTACAGGCACAACAGCACTGGGGATCTGTGCTTTCCCAGAGACGGAACATCTCACGGCGCTCAGCCTCGGCAAGCCTCTTTCTGAAAAGGCGAACGGTCGGATCCTTCTCCCACGAGGAAGGGCCGAGCCCTGAAAGCTCTTGCTGCTCTTCACCGTCCCTTGGCACCCTACCTACAGGCACAACAGCACTGGGGATCTGTGCTTTCCCAGAGACGGAACATCTCACGGCGCTCAGCCTCGGCAGAGCCTCTTTCTGAAAAGGCGAACGGTCGGATCCTTCTCCCACGAGGAAGGGCCCAGCCCTGAAAGCTCTTGCTGCTCTTCACCGTCCCTTGGCACCCTACCTACAGGCACAACAGCACTGGGGATCTGTGCTTTCCCAGAGACGGAACATCTCACGGCGCTCCGCCTCGGCAGAGCCTCTTTCTGAAAAGGCGAACGGTCGGATCCTTCTCCCACGAGGAAGGGCACAGCCCTGAAAGCTCTTGCTGCTCTTCACCGTCCCTTGGCACCCTACCTACAGGCACAACAGCACTGGGGATCTGTGCTTTCCCAGAGACGGAACATCTCACGGCGCTCAGCCTCGGCAGAGCCTCTTTCTGAAAAGGCGAACGGTCGGATCCTTCTCCCACGAGGAAGGGCCCAGCCCTGAAAGCTCTTGCTGCTCTTCACCGTCCCTTGGCACCCTACCTACAGGCACAACAGCACTGGGGATCTGTGCTTTCCCAGACACGGAACATCTCACAGCGCTCAGCCTCGGCAGAGCCTCTTTCTGAAAAGGCGAACGGTCGGATCCTTCTCCCACGAGGAAGGGCCCAGCCCTGAAAGCTCTTGCTGCTCTTCACTGTCCCCGTGCAGCCTATGCACAGGCACAACAACACTGGGGATCTGTGCTTTCCCAGAGACGGAACATCTCACGGCGCTATCCTCGGCAGAGCCTCTTTCTGAAAAGGCGAACGGTCGGATCCTTCTCCCACGAGGAAGGGCCCAGCCCTGAAAGCTCTTGCTGCTCTTCACCGTCCCTTGGCACCCTACCTACAGGCACAACAGCACTGGGGATCTGTGCTTTCCCAGAGACGGAACATCTCACGGCGCTCAGCCTCGGCAGAGCCTCTTTCTGAAAAGGCGAACGGTCGGATCCTTCTCCCACGAGGAAGGGCACAGCCCTGAAAGCTCTTGCTGCTCTTCACCATCCCTTGGCACCCTACCTACAGGCACAACAGCACTGGGGATCTGTGCTTTCCCAGAGACGGAACATCTCACTGCGCTCAGTCTCGGCAGAGCCTCTTTCTGAAAAGGCGAACGGTCGGATCCTTCTCCCACGAGGAAGGGCCGAGCCCTGAAAGCTCTTGCTGCTCTTCACCGTCCCTTGGCACCCTACCTACAGGCACAACAGCACTGGGGATCTGTGCTTTCCCAGAGACGGAACATCTCACGGCGCTCAGCCTCGGCAGAGCCTCTTTCTGAAAAGGCGAACGGTCGGATCCTTCTCCCACGAGGAAGGGCACAGCCCTGAAAGCTCTTGCTGCTCTTCACCGTCCCTTGGCACCCTACCTACAGGCACAACAGCACTGGGGATCTGTGCTTTCCCAGACACGGAACATCTCACGGCGCTCCGCCTCGGCAGAGCCTCTTTCTGAAAAGGCGAACGGTCGGATCCTTCTCCCACGAGGAAGGGCCCAGCCCTGAAAGCTCTTGCTGCTCTTCACCGTCCCTTGGCACCCTACCTACAGGCACAACAGCACTGGGGATTTGTGCTTTCCCAGAGACGGAACATCTCACGGCGCTCAGCCTCGGCAGAGCCTCTTTCTGAAAAGGCGAACGGTCGGATCCTTCTCCCACGAGGAAGGGCCCAGCCCTGAAAGCTCTTGCTGCTCTTCACCGTCCCTTGGCACCCTACCTACAGGCACAACAGCACTGGGGATCTGTGCTTTCCCAGAGACGGAACATCTCACGGCGCTCAGCCTCGGCAAGCCTCTTTCTGAAAAGGCGAACGGTCGGATCCTTCTCCCACGAGGAAGGGCCGAGCCCTGAAAGCTCTTGCTGCTCTTCACCGTCCCTTGGCACCCTACCTACAGGCACAACAGCACTGGGGATCTGTGCTTTCCCAGAGACGGAACATCTCACGGCGCTCAGCCTCGGCAGAGCCTCTTTCTGAAAAGGCGAACGGTCGGATCCTTCTCCCACGAGGAAGGGCACAGCCCTGAAAGCTCTTGCTGCTCTTCACCGTCCCTTGGCACCCTACCTACAGGCACAACAGCACTGGGGATCTGTGCTTTCCCAGAGACGGAACATCTCACGGCGCTCCGCCTCGGCAGAGCCTCTTTCTGAAAAGGCGAACGGTCGGATCCTTCTCCCACGAGGAAGGGCACAGCCCTGAAAGCTCTTGCTGCTCTTCACCGTCCCTTGGCACCCTACCTACAGGCACAACAGCACTGGGGATCTGTGCTTTCCCAGAGACGGAACATCTCACGGCGCTCAGCCTCGGCAGAGCCTCTTTCTGAAAAGGCGAACGGTCGGATCCTTCTCCCACGAGGAAGGGCACAGCCCTGAAAGCTCTTGCTGCTCTTCACCGTCCCTTGGCACCCTACCTACAGGCACAACAGCACTGGGGATCTGTGCTTTCCCAGACACGGAACATCTCACGGCGCTCAGCCTCGGCAAGCCTCTTTCTGAAAAGGCGAACGGTCGGATCCTTCTCCCACGAGGAAGGGCCCAGCCCTGAAAGCTCTTGCTGCTCTTCACTGTCCCCGTGCAGCCTATGCACAGGCACAACAACACTGGGGATCTGTGCTTTCCCAGAGACGGAACATCTCACGGCGCTATCCTCGGCAGAGCCTCTTTCTGAAAAGGCGAACGGTCGGATCCTTCTCCCACGAGGAAGGGCCCAGCCCTGAAAGCTCTTGCTTCTCTTCACCGTCCCTTGGCACCCTACCTACAGGCACAACAGCACTGGGGATTTCTGCTTTCCCAGAGACGGAACATCTCACGGCGCTAGCCTCGGCAGAGCCTCTTTCTGAAAAGGCGAACGGTCGGATCCTTCTCCCACGAGGAAGGGCACAGCCCTGAAAGCTCTTGCTGCTCTTCACCGTCCCTTGGCACCCTACCTACAGGCACAACAGCACTGGGGATCTGTGCTTTCCCAGAGACGGAACATCTCACGGCGCTAGCCTCGGCAGAGCCTCTTTCTGAAAAGGCGAACGGTCGGATCCTTCTCCCACGAGGTAGGGCCCAGCCCTGAAAGCTCTTGCTGCTCTTCACCGTCCCTTGGCACCCTACCTACAGGCACAACAGCACTGGGGATCTGTGCTTTCCCAGAGACGGAACATCTCACGGCGCTCAGCCTCGGCAGAGCCTCTTTCTGAAAAGGCGAACGGTCGGATCCTTCTCCCACGAGGAAGGGCACAGCCCTGAAAGCTCTTGCTGCTCTTCACCGTCCCTTGGCACCCTACCTACAGGCACAACAACACTGGGGATCTGTGCTTTCCCAGAGACGGAACATCTCACGGCGCTCAGCCTCGGCAGAGCCTCTTTCTGAAAAGGCGAACGGTCGGATCCTTCTCCCACGAGGAAGGGCACAGCCCTGAAAGCTCTTGCTGCTCTTCACCGTCCCTTGGCACCCTACCTACAGGCACAACAACACTGGGGATCTGTGCTTTCCCAGAGACGGAACATCTCACGGCGCTCAGCCTCGGCAGAGCCTCTTTCTGAAAAGGCGAACGGTCGGATCCTTCTCCCACGAGGAAGGGCACAGCCCTGAAAGCTCTTGCTGCTCTTCACCGTCCCTTGGCACCCTACCTACAGGCACAACAGCACTGGGGATCTGTGCTTTCCCAGACACGGAACATCTCACGGCGCTAGCCTCGGCAGAGCCTCTTTCTGAAAAGGCGAACGGTCGGATCCTTCTCCCACGAGGAAGGGCCCAGCCCTGAAAGCTCTTGCTGCTCTTCACCGTCCCTTGGCACCCTACCTACAGGCACAACAGCACTGGGGATCTGTGCTTTCCCAGAGACGGAACATCTCACGGCGCTAGCCTCGGCAGAGCCTCTTTCTGAAAAGGCGAACGGTCGGATCCTTCTCCCACGAGGTAGGGCCCAGCCCTGAAAGCTCTTGCTGCTCTTCACCGTCCCTTGGCACCCTACCTACAGGCACAACAGCACTGGGGATCTGTGCTTTCCCAGAGACGGAACATCTCACGGCGCTCAGCCTCGGCAGAGCCTCTTTCTGAAAATGCGAACGGTCGGATCCTTCTCCCACGAGGAAGGGCACAGCCCTGAAAGCTCTTGCTGCTCTTCACCGTCCCTTGGCACCCTACCTACAGGCACAACAGCACTGGGGATCTGTGCTTTCCCAGAGACGGAACATCTCACGGCGCTCAGCCTCGGCAGAGCCTCTTTCTGAAAAGGCGAACGGTCAGATCCTTCTCCCACGAGGAAGGGCCCAGCCCTGAAAGCTCTTGCTGCTCTTCACCGTCCCTTGGCACCCTACCTACAGGCACAACAGCACTGGGGATCTGTGCTTTCCCAGACACGGAACATCTCACGGCGCTCAGCCTCGGCAGAGCCTCTTTCTGAAAAGGCGAACGGTCGGATCCTTCTCCCACGAGGAAGGGCCCAGCCCTGAAAGCTCTTGCTGCTCTTCACCGTCCCTTGGCACCCTACCTACAGGCACAACAGCACTGGGGATCTGTGCTTTCCCAGAGACGGAACATCTCACGGCGCTCAGCCTCGGCAGAGCCTCTTTCTGAAAAGGCGAACGGTCGGATCCTTCTCCCACGAGGAAGGGCACAGCCCTGAAAGCTCTTGCTGCTCTTCACCATCCCTTGGCACCCTACCTACAGGCACAACAGCACTGGGGATCTGTGCTTTCCCAGAGACGGAACATCTCACTGCGCTCAGTCTCGGCAGAGCCTCTTTCTGAAAAGGCGAACGGTCGGATCCTTCTCCCACGAGGAAGGGCCGAGCCCTGAAAGCTCTTGCTGCTCTTCACCGTCCCTTGGCACCCTACCTACAGGCACAACAGCACTGGGGATCTGTGCTTTCCCAGAGACGGAACATCTCACGGCGCTCAGCCTCGGCAGAGCCTCTTTCTGAAAAGGCGAACGGTCGGATCCTTCTCCCACGAGGAAGGGCACAGCCCTGAAAGCTCTTGCTTCTCTTCACCGTCCCTTGGCACCCTACCTACAGGCACAACAGCACTGGGGATCTGTGCTTTCCCAGAGACGGAACATCTCACGGCGCTCAGCCTCGGCAGAGCCTCTTTCTGAAAAGGCGAACGGTCGGATCCTTCTCCCACGAGGAAGGGCCCAGCCCTGAAAGCTCTTGCTGCTCTTCACCGTCCCTTGGCACCCTACCTACAGGCACAACAGCACTGGGGATTTGTGCTTTCCCAGAGACGGAACATCTCACGGCGCTCAGCCTCGGCAGAGCCTCTTTCTGAAAAGGCGAACGGTCGGATCCTTCTCCCACGAGGAAGGGCCCAGCCCTGAAAGCTCTTGCTGCTCTTCACCGTCCCTTGGCACCCTACCTACAGGCACAACAGCACTGGGGATCTGTGCTTTCCCAGAGACGGAACATCTCACGGCGCTCAGCCTCGGCAAGCCTCTTTCTGAAAAGGCGAACGGTCGGATCCTTCTCCCACGAGGAAGGGCCCAGCCCTGAAAGCTCTTGCTGCTCTTCACCGTCCCTTGGCACCCTACCTACAGGCACAACAGCACTGGGGATCTGTGCTTTCCCAGAGACGGAACATCTCACGGCGCTCAGCCTCGGCAGAGCCTCTTTCTGAAAAGGCGAACGGTCGGATCCTTCTCCCACGAGGAAGGGCACAGCCCTGAAAGCTCTTGCTGCTCTTCACCGTCCCTTGGCACCCTACCTACAGGCACAACAGCACTGGGGATCTGTGCTTTCCCAGAGACGGAACATCTCACGGCGCTCCGCCTCGGCAGAGCCTCTTTCTGAAAAGGCGAACGGTCGGATCCTTCTCCCACGAGGAAGGGCACAGCCCTGAAAGCTCTTGCTGCTCTTCACCGTCCCTTGGCACCCTACCTACAGGCACAACAGCACTGGGGATCTGTGCTTTCCCAGACACGGAACATCTCACGGCGCTCAGCCTCGGCAAGCCTCTTTCTGAAAAGGCGAACGGTCGGATCCTTCTCCCACGAGGAAGGGCCCAGCCCTGAAAGCTCTTGCTGCTCTTCACTGTCCCCGTGCAACCTATGCACAGGCACAACAACACTGGGGATCTGTGCTTTCCCAGAGACGGAACATCTCACGGCGCTATCCTCGGCAGAGCCTCTTTCTGAAAAGGCGAACGGTCGGATCCTTCTCCCACGAGGAAGGGCCCAGCCCTGAAAGCTCTTGCTTCTCTTCACCGTCCCTTGGCACCCTACCTACAGGCACAACAGCACTGGGGATTTCTGCTTTCCCAGAGACGGAACATCTCACGGCGCTAGCCTCGGCAGAGCCTCTTTCTGAAAAGGCGAACGGTCGGATCCTTCTCCCACGAGGTAGGGCCCAGCCCTGAAAGCTCTTGCTGCTCTTCACCGTCCCTTGGCACCCTACCTACAGGCACAACAGCACTGGGGATCTGTGCTTTCCCAGAGACGGAACATCTCACGGCGCTCAGCCTCGGCAGAGCCTCTTTCTGAAAATGCGAACGGTCGGATCCTTCTCCCACGAGGAAGGGCACAGCCCTGAAAGCTCTTGCTGCTCTTCACCGTCCCTTGGCACCCTACCTACAGGCACAACAACACTGGGGATCTGTGCTTTCCCAGAGACGGAACATCTCACGGCGCTCAGCCTCGGCAGAGCCTCTTTCTGAAAAGGCGAACGGTCGGATCCTTCTCCCACGAGGAAGGGCCCAGCCCTGAAAGCTCTTGCTGCTCTTCACCGTCCCTTGGCACCCTACCTACAGGCACAACAACACTGGGGATCTGTGCTTTCCCAGAGACGGAACATCTCACGGCGCTCAGCCTCGGCAGAGCCTCTTTCTGAAAAGGCGAACGGTCGCATCCTTCTCCCACGAGGAAGGGCACAGCCCTGAAAGCTCTTGCTGCTCTTCACCGTCCCTTGGCACCCTACCTACAGGCACAACAGCACTGGGGATCTGTGCTTTCCCAGACACGGAACATCTCACGGCGCTAGCCTCGGCAGAGCCTCTTTCTGAAAAGGCGAACGGTCGGATCCTTCTCCCACGAGGAAGGGCACAGCCCTGAAAGCTCTTGCTGCTCTTCACCGTCCCTTGGCACCCTACCTACAGGCACAACAGCACTGGGGATCTGTGCTTTCCCAGACACGGAACATCTCACGGCGCTAGCCTCGGCAGAGCCTCTTTCTGAAAAGGCGAACGGTCGGATCCTTCTCCCACGAGGAAGGGCACAGCCCTGAAAGCTCTTGCTGCTCTTCACCGTCCCTTGGCACCCTACCTACAGGCACAACAGCACTGGGGATCTGTGCTTTCCCAGACACGGAACATCTCACGGCGCTCAGCCTCGGCAGAGCCTCTTTCTGAAAAGGCGAACGGTCGGATCCTTCTCCCACGAGGAAGGGCCCAGCCCTGAAAGCTCTTGCTGCTCTTCACTGTCCCCGTGCAGCCTATGCACAGGCACAACAACACTGGGGATCTGTGCTTTCCCAGAGACGGAACATCTCACGGCGCTATCCTCGGCAGAGCCTCTTTCTGAAAAGGCGAACGGTCGGATCCTTCTCCCACGAGGAAGGGCCCAGCCCTGAAAGCTCTTGCTTCTCTTCACCGTCCCTTGGCACCCTACCTACAGGCACAACAGCACTGGGGATTTCTGCTTTCCCAGAGACGGAACATCTCACGGCGCTAGCCTCGGCAGAGCCTCTTTCTGAAAAGGCGAACGGTCGGATCCTTCTCCCACGAGGAAGGGCCCAGCCCTGAAAGCTCTTGCTGCTCTTCACCGTCCCTTGGCACCCTACCTACAGGCACAACAGCACTGGGGATCTGTGCTTTCCCAGAGACGGAACATCTCACGGCGCTAGCCTCGGCAGAGCCTCTTTCTGAAAAGGCGAACGGTCGGATCCTTCTCCCACGAGGTAGGGCCCAGCCCTGAAAGCTCTTGCTGCTCTTCACCGTCCCTTGGCACCCTACCTACAGGCACAACAGCACTGGGGATCTGTGCTTTCCCAGAGACGGAACATCTCACGGCGCTCAGCCTCGGCAGAGCCTCTTTCTGAAAATGCGAACGGTCGGATCCTTCTCCCACGAGGAAGGGCACAGCCCTGAAAGCTCTTGCTGCTCTTCACCGTCCCTTGGCACCCTACCTACAGGCACAACAACACTGGGGATCTGTGCTTTCCCAGAGACGGAACATCTCACGGCGCTCAGCCTCGGCAGAGCCTCTTTCTGAAAAGGCGAACGGTCGGATCCTTCTCCCACGAGGAAGGGCCCAGCCCTGAAAGCTCTTGCTGCTCTTCACCGTCCCTTGGCACCCTACCTACAGGCACAACAACACTGGGGATCTGTGCTTTCCCAGAGACGGAACATCTCACGGCGCTCAGCCTCGGCAGAGCCTCTTTCTGAAAAGGCGAACGGTCGCATCCTTCTCCCACGAGGAAGGGCACAGCCCTGAAAGCTCTTGCTGCTCTTCACCGTCCCTTGGCACCCTACCTACAGGCACAACAGCACTGGGGATCTGTGCTTTCCCAGACACGGAACATCTCACGGCGCTAGCCTCGGCAGAGCCTCTTTCTGAAAAGGCGAACGGTCGGATCCTTCTCCCACGAGGAAGGGCACAGCCCTGAAAGCTCTTGCTGCTCTTCACCGTCCCTTGGCACCCTACCTACAGGCACAACAGCACTGGGGATCTGTGCTTTCCCAGACACGGAACATCTCACGGCGCTAGCCTCGGCAGAGCCTCTTTCTGAAAAGGCGAACGGTCGGATCCTTCTCCCACGAGGAAGGGCACAGCCCTGAAAGCTCTTGCTGCTCTTCACCGTCCCTTGGCACCCTACCTACAGGCACAACAGCACTGGGGATCTGTGCTTTCCCAGACACGGAACATCTCACGGCGCTCAGCCTCGGCAGAGCCTCTTTCTGAAAAGGCGAACGGTCGGATCCTTCTCCCACGAGGAAGGGCACAGCCCTGAAAGCTCTTGCTGCTCTTCACCGTCCCTTGGCACCCTACCTACAGGCACAACAGCACTGGGGATCTGTGCTTTCCCAGACACGGAACATCTCACGGCGCTCAGCCTCGGCAGAGCCTCTTTCTGAAAAGGCGAACGGTCAGATCCTTCTCCCACGAGGAAGGGCCCAGCCCTGAAAGCTCTTGCTGCTCTTCACCGTCCCTTGGCACCCTACCTACAGGCACAACAGCACTGGGGATCTGTGCTTTCCCAGAGACGGAACATCTCACGGCGCTCAGCCTCGGCAAGCCTCTTTCTGAAAAGGCGAACGGTCGGATCCTTCTCCCACGAGGAAGGGCACAGCCCTGAAAGCTCTTGCTGCTCTTCACCGTCCCTTGGCACCCTACCTACAGGCACAACAGCACTGGGGATCTGTGCTTTCCCAGAGACGGAACATCTCACGGCGCTCAGCCTCGGCAGAGCCTCTTTCTGAAAAGGCGAACGGTCGGATCCTTCTCCCACGAGGAAGGGCACAGCCCTGAAAGCTCTTGCTGCTCTTCACCGTCCCTTGGCACCCTACCTACAGGCACAACAGCACTGGGGATCTGTGCTTTCCCAGAGACGGAACATCTCACAGCGCTCAGCCTCGGCAAGCCTCTTTCTGAAAAGGCGAACGGTCGGATCCTTCTCCCACGAGGAAGGGCCCAGCCCTGAAAGCTCTTGCTGCTCTTCACTGTCCCCGTGCAGCCTATGCACAGGCACAACAACACTGGGGATCTGTGCTTTCCCAGAGACGGAACATCTCACGGCGCTATCCTCGGCAGAGCCTCTTTCTGAAAAGGCGAACGGTCGGATCCTTCTCCCACGAGGAAGGGCACAGCCCTGAAAGCTCTTGCTGCTCTTCACCGTCCCTTGGCACCCTACCTACAGGCACAACAGCACTGGGGATCTGTGCTTTCCCAGAGACGGAACATCTCACGGCGCTCAGCCTCGGCAGAGCCTCTTTCTGAAAAGGCGAACGGTCGGATCCTTCTCCCACGAGGAAGGGCACAGCCCTGAAAGCTCTTGCTGCTCTTCACCATCCCTTGGCACCCTACCTACAGGCACAACAGCACTGGGGATCTGTGCTTTCCCAGAGACGGAACATCTCACTGCGCTCAGTCTCGGCAGAGCCTCTTTCTGAAAAGGCGAACGGTCGGATCCTTCTCCCACGAGGAAGGGCCGAGCCCTGAAAGCTCTTGCTGCTCTTCACCGTCCCTTGGCACCCTACCTACAGGCACAACAGCACTGGGGATCTGTGCTTTCCCAGAGACGGAACATCTCACGGCGCTCAGCCTCGGCAGAGCCTCTTTCTGAAAAGGCGAACGGTCGGATCCTTCTCCCACGAGGAAGGGCACAGCCCTGAAAGCTCTTGCTGCTCTTCACCGTCCCTTGGCACCCTACCTACAGGCACAACAGCACTGGGGATCTGTGCTTTCCCAGACACGGAACATCTCACGGCGCTCAGCCTCGGCAGAGCCTCTTTCTGAAAAGGCGAACGGTCGGATCCTTCTCCCACGAGGAAGGGCCCAGCCCTGAAAGCTCTTGCTGCTCTTCACCGTCCCTTGGCACCCTACCTACAGGCACAACAGCACTGGGGATTTGTGCTTTCCCAGAGACGGAACATCTCACGGCGCTCAGCCTCGGCAGAGCCTCTTTCTGAAAAGGCGAACGGTCGGATCCTTCTCCCACGAGGAAGGGCCCAGCCCTGAAAGCTCTTGCTGCTCTTCACCGTCCCTTGGCACCCTACCTACAGGCACAACAGCACTGGGGATCTGTGCTTTCCCAGAGACGGAACATCTCACGGCGCTCAGCCTCGGCAAGCCTCTTTCTGAAAAGGCGAACGGTCGGATCCTTCTCCCACGAGGAAGGGCCGAGCCCTGAAAGCTCTTGCTGCTCTTCACCGTCCCTTGGCACCCTACCTACAGGCACAACAGCACTGGGGATCTGTGCTTTCCCAGAGACGGAACATCTCACGGCGCTCAGCCTCGGCAGAGCCTCTTTCTGAAAAGGCGAACGGTCGGATCCTTCTCCCACGAGGAAGGGCCCAGCCCTGAAAGCTCTTGCTGCTCTTCACCGTCCCTTGGCACCCTACCTACAGGCACAACAGCACTGGGGATCTGTGCTTTCCCAGAGACGGAACATCTCACGGCGCTCCGCCTCGGCAGAGCCTCTTTCTGAAAAGGCGAACGGTCGGATCCTTCTCCCACGAGGAAGGGCACAGCCCTGAAAGCTCTTGCTGCTCTTCACCGTCCCTTGGCACCCTACCTACAGGCACAACAGCACTGGGGATCTGTGCTTTCCCAGAGACGGAACATCTCACGGCGCTCAGCCTCGGCAGAGCCTCTTTCTGAAAAGGCGAACGGTCGGATCCTTCTCCCACGAGGAAGGGCACAGCCCTGAAAGCTCTTGCTGCTCTTCACCGTCCCTTGGCACCCTACCTACAGGCACAACAGCACTGGGGATCTGTGCTTTCCCAGACACGGAACATCTCACGGCGCTCAGCCTCGGCAAGCCTCTTTCTGAAAAGGCGAACGGTCGGATCCTTCTCCCACGAGGAAGGGCCCAGCCCTGAAAGCTCTTGCTGCTCTTCACTGTCCCCGTGCAGCCTATGCACAGGCACAACAACACTGGGGATCTGTGCTTTCCCAGAGACGGAACATCTCACGGCGCTAGCCTCGGCAGAGCCTCTTTCTGAAAAGGCGAACGGTCGGATCCTTCTCCCACGAGGAAGGGCCCAGCCCTGAAAGCTCTTGCTTCTCTTCACCGTCCCTTGGCACCCTACCTACAGGCACAACAGCACTGGGGATTTCTGCTTTCCCAGAGACGGAACATCTCACGGCGCTAGCCTCGGCAGAGCCTCTTTCTGAAAAGGCGAACGGTCGGATCCTTCTCCCACGAGGAAGGGCCCAGCCCTGAAAGCTCTTGCTGCTCTTCACCGTCCCTTGGCACCCTACCTACAGGCACAACAGCACTGGGGATCTGTGCTTTCCCAGAGACGGAACATCTCACGGCGCTAGCCTCGGCAGAGCCTCTTTCTGAAAAGGCGAACGGTCGGATCCTTCTCCCACGAGGTAGGGCCCAGCCCTGAAAGCTCTTGCTGCTCTTCACCGTCCCTTGGCACCCTACCTACAGGCACAACAGTACTGGGGATCTGTGCTTTCCCAGAGACGGAACATCTCACGGCGCTCAGCCTCGGCAGAGCCTCTTTCTGAAAATGCGAACGGTCGGATCCTTCTCCCACGAGGAAGGGCACAGCCCTGAAAGCTCTTGCTGCTCTTCACCGTCCCTTGGCACCCTACCTACAGGCACAACAACACTGGGGATCTGTGCTTTCCCAGAGACGGAACATCTCACGGCGCTCAGCCTCGGCAGAGCCTCTTTCTGAAAAGGCGAACGGTCGGATCCTTCTCCCACGAGGAAGGGCCCAGCCCTGAAAGCTCTTGCTGCTCTTCACCGTCCCTTGGCACCCTACCTACAGGCACAACAACACTGGGGATCTGTGCTTTCCCAGAGACGGAACATCTCACGGCGCTCAGCCTCGGCAGAGCCTCTTTCTGAAAAGGCGAACGGTCGGATCCTTCTCCCACGAGGAAGGGCCCAGCCCTGAAAGCTCTTGCTGCTCTTCACCGTCCCTTGGCACCCTACCTACAGGCACAACAGCACTGGGGATCTGTGCTTTCCCAGACACGGAACATCTCACGGCGCTAGCCTCGGCAGAGCCTCTTTCTGAAAAGGCGAACGGTCGGATCCTTCTCCCACGAGGAAGGGCCCAGCCCTGAAAGCTCTTGCTGCTCTTCACCGTCCCTTGGCACCCTACCTACAGGCACAACAGCACTGGGGATCTGTGCTTTCCCAGAGACAGAACATCTCACGGCGCTAGCCTCGGCAGAGCCTCTTTCTGAAAAGGCGAACGGTCGGATCCTTCTCCCACGAGGTAGGGCCCAGCCCTGAAAGCTCTTGCTGCTCTTCACCGTCCCTTGGCACCCTACCTACAGGCACAACAGCACTGGGGATCTGTGCTTTCCCAGACACGGAACATCTCACGGCGCTCAGCCTCGGCAGAGCCTCTTTCTGAAAATGCGAACGGTCGGATCCTTCTCCCACGAGGAAGGGCACAGCCCTGAAAGCTCTTGCTGCTCTTCACCGTCCCTTGGCACCCTACCTACAGGCACAACAGCACTGGGGATCTGTGCTTTCCCAGACACGGAACATCTCACGGCGCTCAGCCTCGGCAGAGCCTCTTTCTGAAAAGGCGAACGGTCAGATCCTTCTCCCACGAGGAAGGGCCCAGCCCTGAAAGCTCTTGCTGCTCTTCACCGTCCCTTGGCACCCTACCTACAGGCACAACAGCACTGGGGATTTGTGCTTTCCCAGACACGGAACATCTCACGGCGCTCAGCCTCGGCAGAGCCTCTTTCTGAAAAGGCGAACGGTCGGATCCTTCTCCCACGAGGAAGGGCACAGCCCTGAAAGCTCTTGCTGCTCTTCACCGTCCCTTGGCACCCTACCTACAGGCACAACAGCACTGGGGATCTGTGCTTTCCCAGAGACGGAACATCTCACGGCGCTCAGCCTCGGCAGAGCCTCTTTCTGAAAAGGCGAACGGTCGGATCCTTCTCCCACGAGGAAGGGCACAGCCCTGAAAGCTCTTGCTGCTCTTCACCATCCCTTGGCACCCTACCTACAGGCACAACAGCACTGGGGATCTGTGCTTTCCCAGAGACGGAACATCTCACTGCGCTCAGTCTCGGCAGAGCCTCTTTCTGAAAAGGCGAACGGTCGGATCCTTCTCCCACGAGGAAGGGCCGAGCCCTGAAAGCTCTTGCTGCTCTTCACCGTCCCTTGGCACCCTACCTACAGGCACAACAGCACTGGGGATCTGTGCTTTCCCAGAGACGGAACATCTCACGGCGCTCAGCCTCGGCAGAGCCTCTTTCTGAAAAGGCGAACGGTCGGATCCTTCTCCCACGAGGAAGGGCACAGCCCTGAAAGCTCTTGCTGCTCTTCACCGTCCCTTGGCACCCTACCTACAGGCACAACAGCACTGGGGATCTGTGCTTTCCCAGACACGGAACATCTCACGGCGCTCCGCCTCGGCAGAGCCTCTTTCTGAAAAGGCGAACGGTCGGATCCTTCTCCCACGAGGAAGGGCCCAGCCCTGAAAGCTCTTGCTGCTCTTCACCGTCCCTTGGCACCCTACCTACAGGCACAACAGCACTGGGGATTTGTGCTTTCCCAGAGACGGAACATCTCACGGCGCTCAGCCTCGGCAGAGCCTCTTTCTGAAAAGGCGAACGGTCGGATCCTTCTCCCACGAGGAAGGGCCCAGCCCTGAAAGCTCTTGCTGCTCTTCACCGTCCCTTGGCACCCTACCTACAGGCACAACAGCACTGGGGATCTGTGCTTTCCCAGAGACGGAACATCTCACGGCGCTCAGCCTCGGCAAGCCTCTTTCTGAAAAGGCGAACGGTCGGATCCTTCTCCCACGAGGAAGGGCCGAGCCCTGAAAGCTCTTGCTGCTCTTCACCGTCCCTTGGCACCCTACCTACAGGCACAACAGCACTGGGGATCTGTGCTTTCCCAGAGACGGAACATCTCACGGCGCTCAGCCTCGGCAGAGCCTCTTTCTGAAAAGGCGAACGGTCGGATCCTTCTCCCACGAGGAAGGGCACAGCCCTGAAAGCTCTTGCTGCTCTTCACCGTCCCTTGGCACCCTACCTACAGGCACAACAGCACTGGGGATCTGTGCTTTCCCAGACACGGAACATCTCACGGCGCTCAGCCTCGGCAAGCCTCTTTCTGAAAAGGCGAACGGTCGGATCCTTCTCCCACGAGGAAGGGCCCAGCCCTGAAAGCTCTTGCTGCTCTTCACTGTCCCCGTGCAGCCTATGCACAGGCACAACAACACTGGGGATCTGTGCTTTCCCAGAGACGGAACATCTCACGGCGCTATCCTCGGCAGAGCCTCTTTCTGAAAAGGCGAACGGTCAAATCCTTCTCCCACGAGGAAGGGCCCAGCCCTGAAAGCTCTTGCTTCTCTTCACCGTCCCTTGGCACCCTACCTACAGGCACAACAGCACTGGGGATTTCTGCTTTCCCAGAGACGGAACATCTCACGGCGCTAGCCTCGGCAGAGCCTCTTTCTGAAAAGGCGAACGGTCGGATCCTTCTCCCACGAGGAAGGGCCCAGCCCTGAAAGCTCTTGCTGCTCTTCACCGTCCCTTGGCACCCTACCTACAGGCACAACAGCACTGGGGATCTGTGCTTTCCCAGAGACGGAACATCTCACGGCGCTAGCCTCGGCAGAGCCTCTTTCTGAAAAGGCGAACGGTCGGATCCTTCTCCCACGAGGTAGGGCCCAGCCCTGAAAGCTCTTGCTGCTCTTCACCGTCCCTTGGCACCCTACCTACAGGCACAACAGCACTGGGGATCTGTGCTTTCCCAGAGACGGAACATCTCACGGCGCTCAGCCTCGGCAGAGCCTCTTTCTGAAAATGCGAACGGTCGGATCCTTCTCCCACGAGGAAGGGCACAGCCCTGAAAGCTCTTGCTGCTCTTCACCGTCCCTTGGCACCCTACCTACAGGCACAACAACACTGGGGATCTGTGCTTTCCCAGAGACGGAACATCTCACGGCGCTCAGCCTCGGCAGAGCCTCTTTCTGAAAAGGCGAACGGTCGGATCCTTCTCCCACGAGGAAGGGCACAGCCCTGAAAGCTCTTGCTGCTCTTCACCGTCCCTTGGCACCCTACCTACAGGCACAACAACACTGGGGATCTGTGCTTTCCCAGAGACGGAACATCTCACGGCGCTCAGCCTCGGCAGAGCCTCTTTCTGAAAAGGCGAACGGTCGCATCCTTCTCCCACGAGGAAGGGCACAGCCCTGAAAGCTCTTGCTGCTCTTCACCGTCCCTTGGCACCCTACCTACAGGCACAACAGCACTGGGGATCTGTGCTTTCCCAGACACGGAACATCTCACGGCGCTAGCCTCGGCAGAGCCTCTTTCTGAAAAGGCGAACGGTCGGATCCTTCTCCCACGAGGAAGGGCACAGCCCTGAAAGCTCTTGCTGCTCTTCACCGTCCCTTGGCACCCTACCTACAGGCACAACAGCACTGGGGATCTGTGCTTTCCCAGACACGGAACATCTCACGGCGCTAGCCTCGGCAGAGCCTCTTTCTGAAAAGGCGAACGGTCGGATCCTTCTCCCACGAGGAAGGGCACAGCCCTGAAAGCTCTTGCTGCTCTTCACCGTCCCTTGGCACCCTACCTACAGGCACAACAGCACTGGGGATCTGTGCTTTCCCAGACACGGAACATCTCACGGCGCTCAGCCTCGGCAGAGCCTCTTTCTGAAAATGCGAACGGTCGGATCCTTCTCCCACGAGGAAGGGCACAGCCCTGAAAGCTCTTGCTGCTCTTCACCGTCCCTTGGCACCCTACCTACAGGCACAACAGCACTGGGGATCTGTGCTTTCCCAGACACGGAACATCTCACGGCGCTCAGCCTCGGCAGAGCCTCTTTCTGAAAAGGCGAACGGTCAGATCCTTCTCCCACGAGGAAGGGCCCAGCCCTGAAAGCTCTTGCTGCTCTTCACCGTCCCTTGGCACCCTACCTACAGGCACAACAGCACTGGGGATCTGTGCTTTCCCAGAGACGGAACATCTCACGGCGCTCAGCCTCGGCAAGCCTCTTTCTGAAAAGGCGAACGGTCGGATCCTTCTCCCACGAGGAAGGGCCGAGCCCTGAAAGCTCTTGCTGCTCTTCACCGTCCCTTGGCACCCTACCTACAGGCACAACAACACTGGGGATCTGTGCTTTCCCAGAGACGGAACATCTCACGGCGCTCAGCCTCGGCAGAGCCTCTTTCTGAAAAGGCGAACGGTCGGATCCTTCTCCCACGAGGAAGGGCACAGCCCTGAAAGCTCTTGCTTCTCTTCACCGTCCCTTGGCACCCTACCTACAGGCACAACAGCACTGGGGATTTGTGCTTTCCCAGAGACGGAACATCTCACGGCGCTCAGCCTCGGCAGAGCCTCTTTCTGAAAAGGCGAACGGTCGCATCCTTCTCCCACGAGGAAGGGCCCAGCCCTGAAAGCTCTTGCTGCTCTTCACCGTCCCTTGGCACCCTACCTACAGGCACAACAGCACTGGGGATTTGTGCTTTCCCAGACACGGAACATCTCACGGCGCTCAGCCTCGGCAGAGCCTCTTTCTGAAAAGGCGAACGGTCGGATCCTTCTCCCACGAGGAAGGGCCCAGCCCTGAAAGCTCTTGCTGCTCTTCACCGTCCCTTGGCACCCTACCTACAGGCACAACAGCACTGGGGATCTGTGCTTTCCCAGAGACGGAACATCTCACGGCGCTCAGCCTCGGCAAGCCTCTTTCTGAAAAGGCGAACGGTCGGATCCTTCTCCCACGAGGAAGGGCCCAGCCCTGAAAGCTCTTGCTGCTCTTCACCGTCCCTTGGCACCCTACCTACAGGCACAACAGCACTGGGGATCTGTGCTTTCCCAGAGACGGAACATCTCACGGCGCTCAGCCTCGGCAGAGCCTCTTTCTGAAAAGGCGAACGGTCGGATCCTTCTCCCACGAGGAAGGGCACAGCCCTGAAAGCTCTTGCTGCTCTTCACCGTCCCTTGGCACCCTACCTACAGGCACAACAGCACTGGGGATCTGTGCTTTCCCAGAGACGGAACATCTCACGGCGCTCAGCCTCGGCAGAGCCTCTTTCTGAAAAGGCGAACGGTCGGATCCTTCTCCCACGAGGAAGGGCACAGCCCTGAAAGCTCTTGCTGCTCTTCACCGTCCCTTGGCACCCTACCTACAGGCACAACAGCACTGGGGATCTGTGCTTTCCCAGACACGGAACATCTCACGGCGCTCAGCCTCGGCAAGCCTCTTTCTGAAAAGGCGAACGGTCGGATCCTTCTCCCACGAGGAAGGGCCCAGCCCTGAAAGCTCTTGCTGCTCTTCACTGTCCCCGTGCAGCCTATGCACAGGCACAACAACACTGGGGATCTGTGCTTTCCCAGAGACGGAACATCTCACGGCGCTATCCTCGGCAGAGCCTCTTTCTGAAAAGGCGAACGGTCGGATCCTTCTCCCACGAGGAAGGGCCCAGCCCTGAAAGCTCTTGCTTCTCTTCACCGTCCCTTGGCACCCTACCTACAGGCACAACAGCACTGGGGATTTCTGCTTTCCCAGAGACGGAACATCTCACGGCGCTAGCCTCGGCAGAGCCTCTTTCTGAAAAGGCGAACGGTCGGATCCTTCTCCCACGAGGAAGGGCCCAGCCCTGAAAGCTCTTGCTGCTCTTCACCGTCCCTTGGCACCCTACCTACAGGCACAACAGCACTGGGGATCTGTGCTTTCCCAGAGACGGAACATCTCACGGCGCTAGCCTCGGCAGAGCCTCTTTCTGAAAAGGCGAACGGTCGGATCCTTCTCCCACGAGGTAGGGCCCAGCCCTGAAAGCTCTTGCTGCTCTTCACCGTCCCTTGGCACCCTACCTACAGGCACAACAGCACTGGGGATCTGTGCTTTCCCAGAGACGGAACATCTCACGGCGCTCAGCCTCGGCAGAGCCTCTTTCTGAAAATGCGAACGGTCGGATCCTTCTCCCACGAGGAAGGGCACAGCCCTGAAAGCTCTTGCTGCTCTTCACCGTCCCTTGGCACCCTACCTACAGGCACAACAACACTGGGGATCTGTGCTTTCCCAGAGACGGAACATCTCACGGCGCTCAGCCTCGGCAGAGCCTCTTTCTGAAAAGGCGAACGGTCGGATCCTTCTCCCACGAGGAAGGGCCCAGCCCTGAAAGCTCTTGCTGCTCTTCACCGTCCCTTGGCACCCTACCTACAGGCACAACAACACTGGGGATCTGTGCTTTCCCAGAGACGGAACATCTCACGGCGCTCAGCCTCGGCAGAGCCTCTTTCTGAAAAGGCGAACGGTCGCATCCTTCTCCCACGAGGAAGGGCACAGCCCTGAAAGCTCTTGCTGCTCTTCACCGTCCCTTGGCACCCTACCTACAGGCACAACAGCACTGGGGATCTGTGCTTTCCCAGACACGGAACATCTCACGGCGCTAGCCTCGGCAGAGCCTCTTTCTGAAAAGGCGAACGGTCGGATCCTTCTCCCACGAGGAAGGGCACAGCCCTGAAAGCTCTTGCTGCTCTTCACCGTCCCTTGGCACCCTACCTACAGGCACAACAGCACTGGGGATCTGTGCTTTCCCAGACACGGAACATCTCACGGCGCTAGCCTCGGCAGAGCCTCTTTCTGAAAAGGCGAACGGTCGGATCCTTCTCCCACGAGGAAGGGCACAGCCCTGAAAGCTCTTGCTGCTCTTCACCGTCCCTTGGCACCCTACCTACAGGCACAACAGCACTGGGGATCTGTGCTTTCCCAGACACGGAACATCTCACGGCGCTCAGCCTCGGCAGAGCCTCTTTCTGAAAAGGCGAACGGTCGGATCCTTCTCCCACGAGGAAGGGCCCAGCCCTGAAAGCTCTTGCTGCTCTTCACTGTCCCCGTGCAGCCTATGCACAGGCACAACAACACTGGGGATCTGTGCTTTCCCAGAGACGGAACATCTCACGGCGCTATCCTCGGCAGAGCCTCTTTCTGAAAAGGCGAACGGTCGGATCCTTCTCCCACGAGGAAGGGCCCAGCCCTGAAAGCTCTTGCTTCTCTTCACCGTCCCTTGGCACCCTACCTACAGGCACAACAGCACTGGGGATTTCTGCTTTCCCAGAGACGGAACATCTCACGGCGCTAGCCTCGGCAGAGCCTCTTTCTGAAAAGGCGAACGGTCGGATCCTTCTCCCACGAGGAAGGGCCCAGCCCTGAAAGCTCTTGCTGCTCTTCACCGTCCCTTGGCACCCTACCTACAGGCACAACAGCACTGGGGATCTGTGCTTTCCCAGAGACGGAACATCTCACGGCGCTAGCCTCGGCAGAGCCTCTTTCTGAAAAGGCGAACGGTCGGATCCTTCTCCCACGAGGTAGGGCCCAGCCCTGAAAGCTCTTGCTGCTCTTCACCGTCCCTTGGCACCCTACCTACAGGCACAACAGCACTGGGGATCTGTGCTTTCCCAGAGACGGAACATCTCACGGCGCTCAGCCTCGGCAGAGCCTCTTTCTGAAAATGCGAACGGTCGGATCCTTCTCCCACGAGGAAGGGCACAGCCCTGAAAGCTCTTGCTGCTCTTCACCGTCCCTTGGCACCCTACCTACAGGCACAACAACACTGGGGATCTGTGCTTTCCCAGAGACGGAACATCTCACGGCGCTCAGCCTCGGCAGAGCCTCTTTCTGAAAAGGCGAACGGTCGGATCCTTCTCCCACGAGGAAGGGCCCAGCCCTGAAAGCTCTTGCTGCTCTTCACCGTCCCTTGGCACCCTACCTACAGGCACAACAACACTGGGGATCTGTGCTTTCCCAGAGACGGAACATCTCACGGCGCTCAGCCTCGGCAGAGCCTCTTTCTGAAAAGGCGAACGGTCGCATCCTTCTCCCACGAGGAAGGGCACAGCCCTGAAAGCTCTTGCTGCTCTTCACCGTCCCTTGGCACCCTACCTACAGGCACAACAGCACTGGGGATCTGTGCTTTCCCAGACACGGAACATCTCACGGCGCTAGCCTCGGCAGAGCCTCTTTCTGAAAAGGCGAACGGTCGGATCCTTCTCCCACGAGGAAGGGCACAGCCCTGAAAGCTCTTGCTGCTCTTCACCGTCCCTTGGCACCCTACCTACAGGCACAACAGCACTGGGGATCTGTGCTTTCCCAGACACGGAACACCTCACGGCGCTAGCCTCGGCAGAGCCTCTTTCTGAAAAGGCGAACGGTCGGATCCTTCTCCCACGAGGAAGGGCACAGCCCTGAAAGCTCTTGCTGCTCTTCACCGTCCCTTGGCACCCTACCTACAGGCACAACAGCACTGGGGATCTGTGCTTTCCCAGACACGGAACATCTCACGGCGCTCAGCCTCGGCAGAGCCTCTTTCTGAAAAGGCGAACGGTCGGATCCTTCTCCCACGAGGAAGGGCACAGCCCTGAAAGCTCTTGCTGCTCTTCACCGTCCCTTGGCACCCTACCTACAGGCACAACAGCACTGGGGATCTGTGCTTTCCCAGACACGGAACATCTCACGGCGCTCAGCCTCGGCAGAGCCTCTTTCTGAAAAGGCGAACGGTCAGATCCTTCTCCCACGAGGAAGGGCCCAGCCCTGAAAGCTCTTGCTGCTCTTCACCGTCCCTTGGCACCCTACCTACAGGCACAACAGCACTGGGGATCTGTGCTTTCCCAGAGACGGAACATCTCACGGCGCTCAGCCTCGGCAAGCCTCTTTCTGAAAAGGCGAACGGTCGGATCCTTCTCCCACGAGGAAGGGCACAGCCCTGAAAGCTCTTGCTGCTCTTCACCGTCCCTTGGCACCCTACCTACAGGCACAACAGCACTGGGGATCTGTGCTTTCCCAGAGACGGAACATCTCACGGCGCTCAGCCTCGGCAGAGCCTCTTTCTGAAAAGGCGAACGGTCGGATCCTTCTCCCACGAGGAAGGGCACAGCCCTGAAAGCTCTTGCTGCTCTTCACCGTCCCTTGGCACCCTACCTACAGGCACAACAGCACTGGGGATCTGTGCTTTCCCAGACACGGAACATCTCACAGCGCTCAGCCTCGGCAAGCCTCTTTCTGAAAAGGCGAACGGTCGGATCCTTCTCCCACGAGGAAGGGCCCAGCCCTGAAAGCTCTTGCTGCTCTTCACTGTCCCCGTGCAGCCTATGCACAGGCACAACAACACTGGGGATCTGTGCTTTCCCAGAGACGGAACATCTCACGGCGCTATCCTCGGCAGAGCCTCTTTCTGAAAAGGCGAACGGTCGGATCCTTCTCCCACGAGGAAGGGCACAGCCCTGAAAGCTCTTGCTGCTCTTCACCGTCCCTTGGCACCCTACCTACAGGCACAACAGCACTGGGGATCTGTGCTTTCCCAGAGACGGAACATCTCACGGCGCTCAGCCTCGGCAGAGCCTCTTTCTGAAAAGGCGAACGGTCGGATCCTTCTCCCACGAGGAAGGGCACAGCCCTGAAAGCTCTTGCTGCTCTTCACCATCCCTTGGCACCCTACCTACAGGCACAACAGCACTGGGGATCTGTGCTTTCCCAGAGACGGAACATCTCACTGCGCTCAGTCTCGGCAGAGCCTCTTTCTGAAAAGGCGAACGGTCGGATCCTTCTCCCACGAGGAAGGGCCGAGCCCTGAAAGCTCTTGCTGCTCTTCACCGTCCCTTGGCACCCTACCTACAGGCACAACAGCACTGGGGATCTGTGCTTTCCCAGAGACGGAACATCTCACGGCGCTCAGCCTCGGCAGAGCCTCTTTCTGAAAAGGCGAACGGTCGGATCCTTCTCCCACGAGGAAGGGCACAGCCCTGAAAGCTCTTGCTGCTCTTCACCGTCCCTTGGCACCCTACCTACAGGCACAACAGCACTGGGGATCTGTGCTTTCCCAGACACGGAACATCTCACGGCGCTCAGCCTCGGCAGAGCCTCTTTCTGAAAAGGCGAACGGTCGGATCCTTCTCCCACGAGGAAGGGCCCAGCCCTGAAAGCTCTTGCTGCTCTTCACCGTCCCTTGGCACCCTACCTACAGGCACAACAGCACTGGGGATTTGTGCTTTCCCAGAGACGGAACATCTCACGGCGCTCAGCCTCGGCAGAGCCTCTTTCTGAAAAGGCGAACGGTCGGATCCTTCTCCCACGAGGAAGGGCCCAGCCCTGAAAGCTCTTGCTGCTCTTCACCGTCCCTTGGCACCCTACCTACAGGCACAACAGCACTGGGGATCTGTGCTTTCCCAGAGACGGAACATCTCACGGCGCTCAGCCTCGGCAAGCCTCTTTCTGAAAAGGCGAACGGTCGGATCCTTCTCCCACGAGGAAGGGCCGAGCCCTGAAAGCTCTTGCTGCTCTTCACCGTCCCTTGGCACCCTACCTACAGGCACAACAGCACTGGGGATCTGTGCTTTCCCAGAGACGGAACATCTCACGGCGCTCCGCCTCGGCAGAGCCTCTTTCTGAAAAGGCGAACGGTCGGATCCTTCTCCCACGAGGAAGGGCCGAGCCCTGAAAGCTCTTGCTGCTCTTCACCGTCCCTTGGCACCCTACCTACAGGCACAACAGCACTGGGGATCTGTGCTTTCCCAGAGACGGAACATCTCACGGCGCTCAGCCTCGGCAGAGCCTCTTTCTGAAAAGGCGAACGGTCGGATCCTTCTCCCACGAGGAAGGGCACAGCCCTGAAAGCTCTTGCTGCTCTTCACCGTCCCTTGGCACCCTACCTACAGGCACAACAGCACTGGGGATCTGTGCTTTCCCAGACACGGAACATCTCACGGCGCTCAGCCTCGGCAAGCCTCTTTCTGAAAAGGCGAACGGTCGGATCCTTCTCCCACGAGGAAGGGCCCAGCCCTGAAAGCTCTTGCTGCTCTTCACTGTCCCCGTGCAGCCTATGCACAGGCACAACAACACTGGGGATCTGTGCTTTCCCAGAGACGGAACATCTCACGGCGCTAGCCTCGGCAGAGCCTCTTTCTGAAAAGGCGAACGGTCGGATCCTTCTCCCACGAGGAAGGGCCCAGCCCTGAAAGCTCTTGCTTCTCTTCACCGTCCCTTGGCACCCTACCTACAGGCACAACAGCACTGGGGATTTCTGCTTTCCCAGAGACGGAACATCTCACGGCGCTAGCCTCGGCAGAGCCTCTTTCTGAAAAGGCGAACGGTCGGATCCTTCTCCCACGAGGAAGGGCCCAGCCCTGAAAGCTCTTGCTGCTCTTCACCGTCCCTTGGCACCCTACCTACAGGCACAACAGCACTGGGGATCTGTGCTTTCCCAGAGACGGAACATCTCACGGCGCTAGCCTCGGCAGAGCCTCTTTCTGAAAAGGCGAACGGTCGGATCCTTCTCCCACGAGGTAGGGCCCAGCCCTGAAAGCTCTTGCTGCTCTTCACCGTCCCTTGGCACCCTACCTACAGGCACAACAGCACTGGGGATCTGTGCTTTCCCAGAGACGGAACATCTCACGGCGCTCAGCCTCGGCAGAGCCTCTTTCTGAAAATGCGAACGGTCGGATCCTTCTCCCACGAGGAAGGGCACAGCCCTGAAAGCTCTTGCTGCTCTTCACCGTCCCTTGGCACCCTACCTACAGGCACAACAACACTGGGGATCTGTGCTTTCCCAGACACGGAACATCTCACGGCGCTCAGCCTCGGCAGAGCCTCTTTCTGAAAAGGCGAACGGTCAGATCCTTCTCCCACGAGGAAGGGCCCAGCCCTGAAAGCTCTTGCTGCTCTTCACCGTCCCTTGGCACCCTACCTACAGGCACAACAGCACTGGGGATTTGTGCTTTCCCAGACACGGAACATCTCACGGCGCTCAGCCTCGGCAGAGCCTCTTTCTGAAAAGGCGAACGGTCGGATCCTTCTCCCACGAGGAAGGGCCCAGCCCTGAAAGCTCTTGCTGCTCTTCACCGTCCCTTGGCACCCTACCTACAGGCACAACAGCACTGGGGATCTGTGCTTTCCCAGAGACGGAACATCTCACGGCGCTCAGCCTCGGCAGAGCCTCTTTCTGAAAAGGCGAACGGTCGGATCCTTCTCCCACGAGGAAGGGCACAGCCCTGAAAGCTCTTGCTGCTCTTCACCATCCCTTGGCACCCTACCTACAGGCACAACAGCACTGGGGATCTGTGCTTTCCCAGAGACGGAACATCTCACTGCGCTCAGTCTCGGCAGAGCCTCTTTCTGAAAAGGCGAACGGTCGGATCCTTCTCCCACGAGGAAGGGCCGAGCCCTGAAAGCTCTTGCTGCTCTTCACCGTCCCTTGGCACCCTACCTACAGGCACAACAGCACTGGGGATCTGTGCTTTCCCAGAGACGGAACATCTCACGGCGCTCAGCCTCGGCAGAGCCTCTTTCTGAAAAGGCGAACGGTCGGATCCTTCTCCCACGAGGAAGGGCACAGCCCTGAAAGCTCTTGCTGCTCTTCACCGTCCCTTGGCACCCTACCTACAGGCACAACAGCACTGGGGATCTGTGCTTTCCCAGACACGGAACATCTCACGGCGCTCCGCCTCGGCAGAGCCTCTTTCTGAAAAGGCGAACGGTCGGATCCTTCTCCCACGAGGAAGGGCCCAGCCCTGAAAGCTCTTGCTGCTCTTCACCGTCCCTTGGCACCCTACCTACAGGCACAACAGCACTGGGGATTTGTGCTTTCCCAGAGACGGAACATCTCACGGCGCTCAGCCTCGGCAGAGCCTCTTTCTGAAAATGCGAACGGTCGGATCCTTCTCCCACGAGGAAGGGCCCAGCCCTGAAAGCTCTTGCTGCTCTTCACCGTCCCTTGGCACCCTACCTACAGGCACAACAGCACTGGGGATCTGTGCTTTCCCAGAGACGGAACATCTCACGGCGCTCAGCCTCGGCAAGCCTCTTTCTGAAAAGGCGAACGGTCGGATCCTTCTCCCACGAGGAAGGGCCGAGCCCTGAAAGCTCTTGCTGCTCTTCACCGTCCCTTGGCACCCTACCTACAGGCACAACAGCACTGGGGATCTGTGCTTTCCCAGAGACGGAACATCTCACGGCGCTCAGCCTCGGCAGAGCCTCTTTCTGAAAAGGCGAACGGTCGGATCCTTCTCCCACGAGGAAGGGCACAGCCCTGAAAGCTCTTGCTGCTCTTCACCGTCCCTTGGCACCCTACCTACAGGCACAACAGCACTGGGGATCTGTGCTTTCCCAGAGACGGAACATCTCACGGCGCTCAGCCTCGGCAGAGCCTCTTTCTGAAAAGGCGAACGGTCGGATCCTTCTCCCACGAGGAAGGGCACAGCCCTGAAAGCTCTTGCTGCTCTTCACCGTCCCTTGGCACCCTACCTACAGGCACAACAGCATTGGGGATCTGTGCTTTCCCAGACACGGAACATCTCACGGCGCTCAGCCTCGGCAAGCCTCTTTCTGAAAAGGCGAACGGTCGGATCCTTCTCCCACGAGGAAGGGCCCAGCCCTGAAAGCTCTTGCTGCTCTTCACTGTCCCCGTGCAGCCTATGCACAGGCACAACAACACTGGGGATCTGTGCTTTCCCAGAGACGGAACATCTCACGGCGCTATCCTCGGCAGAGCCTCTTTCTGAAAAGGCGAACGGTCAAATCCTTCTCCCACGAGGAAGGGCCCAGCCCTGAAAGCTCTTGCTTCTCTTCACCGTCCCTTGGCACCCTACCTACAGGCACAACAGCACTGGGGATTTCTGCTTTCCCAGAGACGGAACATCTCACGGCGCTAGCCTCGGCAGAGCCTCTTTCTGAAAAGGCGAACGGTCGGATCCTTCTCCCACGAGGAAGGGCCCAGCCCTGAAAGCTCTTGCTGCTCTTCACCGTCCCTTGGCACCCTACCTACAGGCACAACAGCACTGGGGATCTGTGCTTTCCCAGAGACGGAACATCTCACGGCGCTAGCCTCGGCAGAGCCTCTTTCTGAAAAGGCGAACGGTCGGATCCTTCTCCCACGAGGTAGGGCCCAGCCCTGAAAGCTCTTGCTGCTCTTCACCGTCCCTTGGCACCCTACCTACAGGCACAACAGCACTGGGGATCTGTGCTTTCCCAGAGACGGAACATCTCACGGCGCTCAGCCTCGGCAGAGCCTCTTTCTGAAAATGCGAACGGTCGGATCCTTCTCCCACGAGGAAGGGCACAGCCCTGAAAGCTCTTGCTGCTCTTCACCGTCCCTTGGCACCCTACCTACAGGCACAACAACACTGGGGATCTGTGCTTTCCCAGAGACGGAACATCTCACGGCGCTCAGCCTCGGCAGAGCCTCTTTCTGAAAAGGCGAACGGTCGGATCCTTCTCCCACGAGGAAGGGCCCAGCCCTGAAAGCTCTTGCTGCTCTTCACCGTCCCTTGGCACCCTACCTACAGGCACAACAACACTGGGGATCTGTGCTTTCCCAGAGACGGAACATCTCACGGCGCTCAGCCTCGGCAGAGCCTCTTTCTGAAAAGGCGAACGGTCGCATCCTTCTCCCACGAGGAAGGGCACAGCCCTGAAAGCTCTTGCTGCTCTTCACCGTCCCTTGGCACCCTACCTACAGGCACAACAGCACTGGGGATCTGTGCTTTCCCAGACACGGAACATCTCACGGCGCTAGCCTCGGCAGAGCCTCTTTCTGAAAAGGCGAACGGTCGGATCCTTCTCCCACGAGGAAGGGCACAGCCCTGAAAGCTCTTGCTGCTCTTCACCGTCCCTTGGCACCCTACCTACAGGCACAACAGCACTGGGGATCTGTGCTTTCCCAGACACGGAACATCTCACGGCGCTAGCCTCGGCAGAGCCTCTTTCTGAAAAGGCGAACGGTCGGATCCTTCTCCCACGAGGAAGGGCACAGCCCTGAAAGCTCTTGCTGCTCTTCACCGTCCCTTGGCACCCTACCTACAGGCACAACAGCACTGGGGATCTGTGCTTTCCCAGACACGGAACATCTCACGGCGCTCAGCCTCGGCAGAGCCTCTTTCTGAAAATGCGAACGGTCGGATCCTTCTCCCACGAGGAAGGGCACAGCCCTGAAAGCTCTTGCTGCTCTTCACCGTCCCTTGGCACCCTACCTACAGGCACAACAGCACTGGGGATCTGTGCTTTCCCAGACACGGAACATCTCACGGCGCTCAGCCTCGGCAGAGCCTCTTTCTGAAAAGGCGAACGGTCAGATCCTTCTCCCACGAGGAAGGGCCCAGCCCTGAAAGCTCTTGCTGCTCTTCACCGTCCCTTGGCACCCTACCTACAGGCACAACAGCACTGGGGATCTGTGCTTTCCCAGAGACGGAACATCTCACGGCGCTCAGCCTCGGCAAGCCTCTTTCTGAAAAGGCGAACGGTCGGATCCTTCTCCCACGAGGAAGGGCCGAGCCCTGAAAGCTCTTGCTGCTCTTCACCGTCCCTTGGCACCCTACCTACAGGCACAACAACACTGGGGATCTGTGCTTTCCCAGAGACGGAACATCTCACGGCGCTCAGCCTCGGCAGAGCCTCTTTCTGAAAAGGCGAACGGTCGGATCCTTCTCCCACGAGGAAGGGCACAGCCCTGAAAGCTCTTGCTGCTCTTCACCGTCCCTTGGCACCCTACCTACAGGCACAACAGCACTGGGGATCTGTGCTTTCCCAGAGACGGAACATCTCACGGCGCTAGCCTCGGCAGAGCCTCTTTCTGAAAAGGCGAACGGTCGGATCCTTCTCCCACGAGGAAGGGCCCAGCCCTGAAAGCTCTTGCTGCTCTTCACCGTCCCTTGGCACCCTACCTACAGGCACAACAGCACTGGGGATCTGTGCTTTCCCAGAGACGGAACATCTCACGGCGCTAGCCTCGGCAGAGCCTCTTTCTGAAAAGGCGAACGGTCGGATCCTTCTCCCACGAGGTAGGGCCCAGCCCTGAAAGCTCTTGCTGCTCTTCACCGTCCCTTGGCACCCTACCTACAGGCACAACAGCACTGGGGATCTGTGCTTTCCCAGACACGGAACATCTCACGGCGCTCAGCCTCGGCAGAGCCTCTTTCTGAAAATGCGAACGGTCGGATCCTTCTCCCACGAGGAAGGGCACAGCCCTGAAAGCTCTTGCTGCTCTTCACCGTCCCTTGGCACCCTACCTACAGGCACAACAGCACTGGGGATTTGTGCTTTCCCAGAGACGGAACATCTCACGGCGCTCAGCCTCGGCAGAGCCTCTTTCTGAAAATGCGAACGGTCGGATCCTTCTCCCACGAGGAAGGGCACAGCCCTGAAAGCCCTTGCTGCTCTTCACCGTCCCTTGGCACCCTACCTACAGGCACAACAGCACTGGGGATCTGTGCTTTCCCAGACACGGAACATCTCACGGCGCTCAGCCTCGGCAGAGCCTCTTTCTGAAAAGGCGAACGGTCAGATCCTTCTCCCACGAGGAAGGGCCCAGCCCTGAAAGCTCTTGCTGCTCTTCACCGTCCCTTGGCACCCTACCTACAGGCACAACAGCACTGGGGATCTGTGCTTTCCCAGACACGGAACATCTCACGGCGCTCAGCCTCGGCAAGCCTCTTTCTGAAAAGGCGAACAGTCGGATCCTTCTCCCACGAGGAAGGGCCGAGCCCTGAAAGCTCTTGCTGCTCTTCACCGTCCCTTGGCACCCTACCTACAGGCCCAACAGCACTGGCGATCTGTGCTTTCCCAGAGACGGAACATCTCACGGCGCTCAGCCTCGGCAGAGCCTCTTTCTGAAAAGGCGAACGGTCGGATCCTTCTCCCACGAGGAAGGGCACAGCCCTGAAAGCTCTTGCTGCTCTTCACCATCCCTTGGCACCCTACCTACAGGCACAACAGCACTGGGGATCTGTGCTTTCCCAGAGACGGAACATCTCACTGCGCTCAGTCTCGGCAGAGCCTCTTTCTGAAAAGGCGAACGGTCGGATCCTTCTCCCACGAGGAAGGGCACAGCCCTGAAAGCTCTTGCTGCTCTTCACCGTCCCTTGGCACCCTACCTACAGGCACAACAGCACTGGGGATCTGTGCTTTCCCAGAGACGGAACATCTCACGGCGCTAGCCTCGGCAGAGCCTCTTTCTGAAAAGGCGAACGGTCGGATCCTTCTCCCACGAGGAAGGGCCCAGCCCTGAAAGCTCTTGCTGCTCTTCACCGTCCCTTGGCACCCTACCTACAGGCACAACAGCACTGGGGATCTGTGCTTTCCCAGAGACGGAACATCTCACGGCGCTAGCCTCGGCAGAGCCTCTTTCTGAAAAGGCGAACGGTCGGATCCTTCTCCCACGAGGTAGGGCCCAGCCCTGAAAGCTCTTGCTGCTCTTCACCGTCCCTTGGCACCCTACCTACAGGCACAACAGCACTGGGGATCTGTGCTTTCCCAGACACGGAACATCTCACGGCGCTCAGCCTCGGCAGAGCCTCTTTCTGAAAATGCGAACGGTCGGATCCTTCTCCCACGAGGAAGGGCACAGCCCTGAAAGCTCTTGCTGCTCTTCACCGTCCCTTGGCACCCTACCTACAGGCACAACAGCACTGGGGATTTGTGCTTTCCCAGAGACGGAACATCTCACGGCGCTCAGCCTCGGCAGAGCCTCTTTCTGAAAATGCGAACGGTCGGATCCTTCTCCCACGAGGAAGGGCACAGCCCTGAAAGCTCTTGCTGCTCTTCACCGTCCCTTGGCACCCTACCTACAGGCACAACAGCACTGGGGATCTGTGCTTTCCCAGACACGGAACATCTCACGGCGCTCAGCCTCGGCAGAGCCTCTTTCTGAAAAGGCGAACGGTCAGATCCTTCTCCCACGAGGAAGGGCCCAGCCCTGAAAGCTCTTGCTGCTCTTCACCGTCCCTTGGCACCCTACCTACAGGCACAACAGCACTGGGGATTTGTGCTTTCCCAGAGACGGAACATCTCACGGCGCTCAGCCTCGGCAGAGCCTCTTTCTGAAAAGGCGAACGGTCGGATCCTTCTCCCACGAGGAAGGGCACAGCCCTGAAAGCTCTTGCTGCTCTTCACCGTCCCTTGGCACCCTACCTACAGGCACAACAGCACTGGGGATCTGTGCTTTCCCAGAGACGGAACATCTCACGGCGCTCAGCCTCGGCAAGCCTCTTTCTGAAAATGCGAACAGTCGGATCCTTCTCCCACGAGGAAGGGCCGAGCCCTGAAAGCTCTTGCTGCTCTTCACCGTCCCTTGGCACCCTACCTACAGGCACAACAACACTGGGGATCTGTGCTTTCCCAGACACGGAACATCTCACGGCGCTCAGCCTCGGCAGAGCCTCTTTCTGAAAAGGCGAACGGTCGGATCCTTCTCCCACGAGGAAGGGCCCAGCCCTGAAAGCTCTTGCTGCTCTTCACCATCCCTTGGCACCCTACCTACAGGCACAACAGTACTGGGGATCTGTGCTTTCCCAGAGACGGAACATCTCACTGCGCTCAGCCTCGGCAGAGCCTCTTCTGAAAAGGCGAACGGTCGGATCCTTCTCCCACGAGGAAGGGCCCAGCCCTGAAAGCTCTTGCTGCTCTTCACCGTCCCTTGGCGCCCTACCTACAGGCCCAACAGCACTGGGGATCTGTGCTTTCCCAGAGACGGAACATCTCACGGCGCTCAGCCTCGGCAGAGCCTCTTTCTGAAAAGGCGAACGGTCGGATCCTTCTCCCACGAGGAAGGGCCCAGCCCTGAAAGCTCTTGCTGCTCTTCACCGTCCCTTGGCACCCTACCTACAGGCACAACAGCACTGGGGATCTGTGCTTTCCCAGAGACGGAACATCTCACTGCGCTCAGCCTCGGCAGAGCCTCTTTCTGAAAAGGCGAACGGTCGGATCCTTCTCCCACGAGGAACGGCCGAGCCCTGAAAGCTCTTGCTGCTCTTCACCGTCCCTTGGCGCCCTACCTACAGGCACAACAGCACTGGGGATCTGTGCTTTCCCAGAGACGGAACATCTCACGGCGTCAGCCTCGGCAGAGCCTCTTTCTGAAAAGGCGAACGGTCGGATCCTTCTCCCACGAGGAAGGGCCCAGCCCTGAAAGCTCTTGCTGCTCTTCACCGTCCCTTGGCACCCTACCTACAGGCACAACAGCACTGGGGATCTGTGCTTTCCCAGACACGGAACATCTCACGGCGCTCCGCCTCGGCAGAGCCTCTTTCTGAAAAGGCGAACGGTCGGATCCTTCTCCCACGAGGAAGGGCACAGCCCTGAAAGCTCTTGCTGCTCTTCACCGTCCCTTGGCACCCTACCTACAGGCACAACAGCACTGGGGATTTGTGCTTTCCCAGAGACGGAACATCTCACGGCGCTCAGCCTCGGCAGAGCCTCTTTCTGAAAAGGCGAACGGTCGGATCCTTCTCCCACGAGGAAGGGCCCAGCCCTGAAAGCTCTTGCTGCTCTTCACCGTCCCTTGGCACCCTACCTACAGGCACAACAGCACTGGGGATCTGTGCTTTCCCAGAGACGGAACATCTCACTGCGCTCAGCCTCGGCAAGCCTCTTTCTGAAAAGGCGAACGGTCGGATCCTTCTCCCACGAGGAAGGGCCGAGCCCTGAAAGCTCTTGCTGCTCTTCACCGTCCCTTGGCACCCTACCTACAGGCACAACAGCACTGGGGATCTGTGCTTTCCCAGAGACGGAACATCTCACGGCGCTCAGCCTCGGCAGAGCCTCTTTCTGAAAATGCGAACGGTCGGATCCTTCTCCCACGAGGAAGGGCCGAGCCCTGAAAGCTCTTGCTGCTCTTCACCGTCCCTTGGCACCCTACCTACAGGCACAACAGCACTGGGGATCTGTGCTTTCCCAGAGACGGAACATCTCACGGCGCTCCGCCTCGGCAGAGCCTCTTTCTGAAAAGGCGAACGGTCGGATACTTCTCCCACGAGGAAGGGCACAGCCCTGAAAGCTCTTGCTGCTCTTCACCGTCCCTTGGCACCCTACCTACAGGCACAACAGCACTGGGGATCTGTGCTTTCCCAGACACGGAACATCTCACGGCGCTCAGCCTCGGCAAGCCTCTTTCTGAAAAGGCGAACGGTCGGATCCTTCTCCCACGAGGAAGGGCCCAGCCCTGAAAGCTCTTGCTGCTCTTCACCGTCCCTTGGCACCCTACCTACAGGCACAACAGCACTGGGGATCTGTGCTTTCCCAGAGACGGAACATCTCACGGCGCTAGCCTCGGCAGAGCCTCTTTCTGAAAAGGCGAACGGTCGGATCCTTCTCCCACGAGGAAGGGCCGAGCCCTGAAAGCTCTTGCTTCTCTTCACCGTCCCTTGGCACCCTACCTACAGGCACAACAGCACTGGGGATCTGTGCTTTCCCAGAGACGGAACATCTCACGGCGCTCAGCCTCGGCAGAGCCTCTTTCTGAAAATGCGAACGGTCGGATCCTTCTCCCACGAGGAAGGGCACAGCCCTGAAAGCTCTTGCTGCTCTTCACCGTCCCTTGGCACCCTACCTACAGGCACAACAGCACTGGGGATCTGTGCTTTCCCAGAGACGGAACATCTCACGGCGCTCAGCCTCGGCAGAGCCTCTTTCTGAAAAGGCGAACGGTCGGATCCTTCTCCCACGAGGAAGGGCCCAGCCCTGAAAGCTCTTGCTGCTCTTCACCGTCCCTTGGCACCCTACCTACAGGCACAACAACACTGGGGATCTGTGCTTTCCCAGAGACGGAACATCTCACGGCGCTCAGCCTCGGCAGAGCCTCTTTCTGAAAAGGCGAACGGTCGGATCCTTCTCCCACGAGGAAGGGCACAGCCCTGAAAGCTCTTGCTGCTCTTCACCGTCCCTTGGCACCCTACCTACAGGCACAACAGCACTGGGGATTTGTGCTTTCCCAGAGACGGAACATCTCACGGCGCTCAGCCTCGGCAGAGCCTCTTTCTGAAAATGCGAACGGTCGGATCCTTCTCCCACGAGGAAGGGCACAGCCCTGAAAGCTCTTGCTGCTCTTCACCGTCCCTTGGCACCCTACCTACAGGCACAACAGCACTGGGGATCTGTGCTTTCCCAGACACGGAACATCTCACGGCGCTCAGCCTCGGCAGAGCCTCTTTCTGAAAAGGCGAACGGTCAGATCCTTCTCCCACGAGGAAGGGCCCAGCCCTGAAAGCTCTTGCTGCTCTTCACCGTCCCTTGGCACCCTACCTACAGGCACAACAGCACTGGGGATTTGTGCTTTCCCAGACACGGAACATCTCACGGCGCTCAGCCTCGGCAGAGCCTCTTTCTGAAAAGGCGAACGGTCGGATCCTTCTCCCACGAGGAAGGGCCCAGCCCTGAAAGCTCTTGCTGCTCTTCACCGTCCCTTGGCACCCTACCTACAGGCACAACAGCACTGGGGATCTGTGCTTTCCCAGACACGGAACATCTCACGGCGCTCCGCCTCGGCAGAGCCTCTTTCTGAAAAGGCGAACGGTCGGATCCTTCTCCCACGAGGAAGGGCACAGCCCTGAAAGCTCTTGCTGCTCTTCACCGTCCCTTGGCACCCTACCTACAGGCACAACAGCACTGGGGATTTGTGCTTTCCCAGAGACGGAACATCTCACGGCGCTCAGCCTCGGCAGAGCCTCTTTCTGAAAAGGCGAACGGTCGGATCCTTCTCCCACGAGGAAGGGCCCAGCCCTGAAAGCTCTTGCTGCTCTTCACCGTCCCTTGGCACCCTACCTACAGGCACAACAGCACTGGGGATCTGTGCTTTCCCAGACACGGAACATCTCACTGCGCTCAGCCTCGGCAAGCCTCTTTCTGAAAAGGCGAACGGTCGGATCCTTCTCCCACGAGGAAGGGCCGAGCCCTGAAAGCTCTTGCTGCTCTTCACCGTCCCTTGGCACCCTACCTACAGGCACAACAGCACTGGGGATCTGTGCTTTCCCAGAGACGGAACATCTCACGGCGCTCAGCCTCGGCAGAGCCTCTTTCTGAAAATGCGAACGGTCGGATCCTTCTCCCACGAGGAAGGGCCGAGCCCTGAAAGCTCTTGCTGCTCTTCACCGTCCCTTGGCACCCTACCTACAGGCACAACAGCACTGGGGATCTGTGCTTTCCCAGAGACGGAACATCTCACGGCGCTCCGCCTCGGCAGAGCCTCTTTCTGAAAAGGCGAACGGTCGGATACTTCTCCCACGAGGAAGGGCACAGCCCTGAAAGCTCTTGCTGCTCTTCACCGTCCCTTGGCACCCTACCTACAGGCACAACAGCACTGGGGATCTGTGCTTTCCCAGACACGGAACATCTCACGGCGCTCAGCCTCGGCAAGCCTCTTTCTGAAAAGGCGAACGGTCGGATCCTTCTCCCACGAGGAAGGGCCCAGCCCTGAAAGCTCTTGCTGCTCTTCACCGTCCCTTGGCACCCTACCTACAGGCACAACAGCACTGGGGATCTGTGCTTTCCCAGACACGGAACATCTCACGGCGCTCCGCCTCGGCAGAGCCTCTTTCTGAAAAGGCGAACGGTCGGATCCTTCTCCCACGAGGAAGGGCACAGCCCTGAAAGCTCTTGCTGCTCTTCACCGTCCCTTGGCACCCTACCTACAGGCACAACAGCACTGGGGATTTGTGCTTTCCCAGAGACGGAACATCTCACGGCGCTCAGCCTCGGCAGAGCCTCTTTCTGAAAAGGCGAACGGTCGGATCCTTCTCCCACGAGGAAGGGCCCAGCCCTGAAAGCTCTTGCTGCTCTTCACCGTCCCTTGGCACCCTACCTACAGGCACAACAGCACTGGGGATCTGTGCTTTCCCAGAGACGGAACATCTCACTGCGCTCAGCCTCGGCAAGCCTCTTTCTGAAAAGGCGAACGGTCGGATCCTTCTCCCACGAGGAAGGGCCGAGCCCTGAAAGCTCTTGCTGCTCTTCACCGTCCCTTGGCACCCTACCTACAGGCACAACAGCACTGGGGATCTGTGCTTTCCCAGAGACGGAACATCTCACGGCGCTCAGCCTCGGCAGAGCCTCTTTCTGAAAATGCGAACGGTCGGATCCTTCTCCCACGAGGAAGGGCCGAGCCCTGAAAGCTCTTGCTGCTCTTCACCGTCCCTTGGCACCCTACCTACAGGCACAACAGCACTGGGGATCTGTGCTTTCCCAGAGACGGAACATCTCACGGCGCTCCGCCTCGGCAGAGCCTCTTTCTGAAAAGGCGAACGGTCGGATACTTCTCCCACGAGGAAGGGCACAGCCCTGAAAGCTCTTGCTGCTCTTCACCGTCCCTTGGCACCCTACCTACAGGCACAACAGCACTGGGGATCTGTGCTTTCCCAGACACGGAACATCTCACGGCGCTCAGCCTCGGCAAGCCTCTTTCTGAAAAGGCGAACGGTCGGATCCTTCTCCCACGAGGAAGGGCCCAGCCCTGAAAGCTCTTGCTGCTCTTCACCGTCCCTTGGCACCCTACCTACAGGCACAACAGCACTGGGGATCTGTGCTTTCCCAGAGACGGAACATCTCACGGCGCTAGCCTCGGCAGAGCCTCTTTCTGAAAAGGCGAACGGTCGGATCCTTCTCCCACGAGGAAGGGCCGAGCCCTGAAAGCTCTTGCTTCTCTTCACCGTCCCTTGGCACCCTACCTACAGGCACAACAGCACTGGGGATCTGTGCTTTCCCAGAGACGGAACATCTCACGGCGCTCAGCCTCGGCAGAGCCTCTTTCTGAAAATGCGAACGGTCGGATCCTTCTCCCACGAGGAAGGGCACAGCCCTGAAAGCTCTTGCTGCTCTTCACCGTCCCTTGGCACCCTACCTACAGGCACAACAGCACTGGGGATCTGTGCTTTCCCAGAGACGGAACATCTCACGGCGCTCAGCCTCGGCAGAGCCTCTTTCTGAAAAGGCGAACGGTCGGATCCTTCTCCCACGAGGAAGGGCCCAGCCCTGAAAGCTCTTGCTGCTCTTCACCGTCCCTTGGCACCCTACCTACAGGCACAACAACACTGGGGATCTGTGCTTTCCCAGAGACGGAACATCTCACGGCGCTCAGCCTCGGCAGAGCCTCTTTCTGAAAAGGCGAACGGTCGGATCCTTCTCCCACGAGGAAGGGCACAGCCCTGAAAGCTCTTGCTGCTCTTCACCGTCCCTTGGCACCCTACCTACAGGCACAACAGCACTGGGGATTTGTGCTTTCCCAGAGACGGAACATCTCACGGCGCTCAGCCTCGGCAGAGCCTCTTTCTGAAAATGCGAACGGTCGGATCCTTCTCCCACGAGGAAGGGCACAGCCCTGAAAGCTCTTGCTGCTCTTCACCGTCCCTTGGCACCCTACCTACAGGCACAACAGCACTGGGGATCTGTGCTTTCCCAGACACGGAACATCTCACGGCGCTCAGCCTCGGCAGAGCCTCTTTCTGAAAAGGCGAACGGTCAGATCCTTCTCCCACGAGGAAGGGCCCAGCCCTGAAAGCTCTTGCTGCTCTTCACCGTCCCTTGGCACCCTACCTACAGGCACAACAGCACTGGGGATTTGTGCTTTCCCAGACACGGAACATCTCACGGCGCTCAGCCTCGGCAGAGCCTCTTTCTGAAAAGGCGAACGGTCGGATCCTTCTCCCACGAGGAAGGGCCCAGCCCTGAAAGCTCTTGCTGCTCTTCACCGTCCCTTGGCACCCTACCTACAGGCACAACAGCACTGGGGATCTGTGCTTTCCCAGACACGGAACATCTCACGGCGCTCCGCCTCGGCAGAGCCTCTTTCTGAAAAGGCGAACGGTCGGATCCTTCTCCCACGAGGAAGGGCACAGCCCTGAAAGCTCTTGCTGCTCTTCACCGTCCCTTGGCACCCTACCTACAGGCACAACAGCACTGGGGATTTGTGCTTTCCCAGAGACGGAACATCTCACGGCGCTCAGCCTCGGCAGAGCCTCTTTCTGAAAAGGCGAACGGTCGGATCCTTCTCCCACGAGGAAGGGCCCAGCCCTGAAAGCTCTTGCTGCTCTTCACCGTCCCTTGGCACCCTACCTACAGGCACAACAGCACTGGGGATCTGTGCTTTCCCAGAGACGGAACATCTCACTGCGCTCAGCCTCGGCAAGCCTCTTTCTGAAAAGGCGAACGGTCGGATCCTTCTCCCACGAGGAAGGGCCGAGCCCTGAAAGCTCTTGCTGCTCTTCACCGTCCCTTGGCACCCTACCTACAGGCACAACAGCACTGGGGATCTGTGCTTTCCCAGAGACGGAACATCTCACGGCGCTCAGCCTCGGCAGAGCCTCTTTCTGAAAATGCGAACGGTCGGATCCTTCTCCCACGAGGAAGGGCCGAGCCCTGAAAGCTCTTGCTGCTCTTCACCGTCCCTTGGCACCCTACCTACAGGCACAACAGCACTGGGGATCTGTGCTTTCCCAGAGACGGAACATCTCACGGCGCTCCGCCTCGGCAGAGCCTCTTTCTGAAAAGGCGAACGGTCGGATACTTCTCCCACGAGGAAGGGCACAGCCCTGAAAGCTCTTGCTGCTCTTCACCGTCCCTTGGCACCCTACCTACAGGCACAACAGCACTGGGGATCTGTGCTTTCCCAGACACGGAACATCTCACGGCGCTCAGCCTCGGCAAGCCTCTTTCTGAAAAGGCGAACGGTCGGATCCTTCTCCCACGAGGAAGGGCCCAGCCCTGAAAGCTCTTGCTGCTCTTCACCGTCCCTTGGCACCCTACCTACAGGCACAACAGCACTGGGGATCTGTGCTTTCCCAGAGACGGAACATCTCACGGCGCTAGCCTCGGCAGAGCCTCTTTCTGAAAAGGCGAACGGTCGGATCCTTCTCCCACGAGGAAGGGCCGAGCCCTGAAAGCTCTTGCTTCTCTTCACCGTCCCTTGGCACCCTACCTACAGGCACAACAGCACTGGGGATCTGTGCTTTCCCAGAGACGGAACATCTCACGGCGCTCAGCCTCGGCAGAGCCTCTTTCTGAAAATGCGAACGGTCGGATCCTTCTCCCACGAGGAAGGGCACAGCCCTGAAAGCTCTTGCTGCTCTTCACCGTCCCTTGGCACCCTACCTACAGGCACAACAGCACTGGGGATCTGTGCTTTCCCAGAGACGGAACATCTCACGGCGCTCAGCCTCGGCAGAGCCTCTTTCTGAAAAGGCGAACGGTCGGATCCTTCTCCCACGAGGAAGGGCCCAGCCCTGAAAGCTCTTGCTGCTCTTCACCGTCCCTTGGCACCCTACCTACAGGCACAACAACACTGGGGATCTGTGCTTTCCCAGAGACGGAACATCTCACGGCGCTCAGCCTCGGCAGAGCCTCTTTCTGAAAAGGCGAACGGTCGGATCCTTCTCCCACGAGGAAGGGCACAGCCCTGAAAGCTCTTGCTGCTCTTCACCGTCCCTTGGCACCCTACCTACAGGCACAACAGCACTGGGGATTTGTGCTTTCCCAGAGACGGAACATCTCACGGCGCTCAGCCTCGGCAGAGCCTCTTTCTGAAAATGCGAACGGTCGGATCCTTCTCCCACGAGGAAGGGCACAGCCCTGAAAGCTCTTGCTGCTCTTCACCGTCCCTTGGCACCCTACCTACAGGCACAACAGCACTGGGGATCTGTGCTTTCCCAGACACGGAACATCTCACGGCGCTCAGCCTCGGCAGAGCCTCTTTCTGAAAAGGCGAACGGTCAGATCCTTCTCCCACGAGGAAGGGCCCAGCCCTGAAAGCTCTTGCTGCTCTTCACCGTCCCTTGGCACCCTACCTACAGGCACAACAGCACTGGGGATTTGTGCTTTCCCAGACACGGAACATCTCACGGCGCTCAGCCTCGGCAGAGCCTCTTTCTGAAAAGGCGAACGGTCGGATCCTTCTCCCACGAGGAAGGGCCCAGCCCTGAAAGCTCTTGCTGCTCTTCACCGTCCCTTGGCACCCTACCTACAGGCACAACAGCACTGGGGATCTGTGCTTTCCCAGACACGGAACATCTCACGGCGCTCCGCCTCGGCAGAGCCTCTTTCTGAAAAGGCGAACGGTCGGATCCTTCTCCCACGAGGAAGGGCACAGCCCTGAAAGCTCTTGCTGCTCTTCACCGTCCCTTGGCACCCTACCTACAGGCACAACAGCACTGGGGATTTGTGCTTTCCCAGAGACGGAACATCTCACGGCGCTCAGCCTCGGCAGAGCCTCTTTCTGAAAAGGCGAACGGTCGGATCCTTCTCCCACGAGGAAGGGCCCAGCCCTGAAAGCTCTTGCTGCTCTTCACCGTCCCTTGGCACCCTACCTACAGGCACAACAGCACTGGGGATCTGTGCTTTCCCAGAGACGGAACATCTCACTGCGCTCAGCCTCGGCAAGCCTCTTTCTGAAAAGGCGAACGGTCGGATCCTTCTCCCACGAGGAAGGGCCGAGCCCTGAAAGCTCTTGCTGCTCTTCACCGTCCCTTGGCACCCTACCTACAGGCACAACAGCACTGGGGATCTGTGCTTTCCCAGAGACGGAACATCTCACGGCGCTCAGCCTCGGCAGAGCCTCTTTCTGAAAATGCGAACGGTCGGATCCTTCTCCCACGAGGAAGGGCCGAGCCCTGAAAGCTCTTGCTGCTCTTCACCGTCCCTTGGCACCCTACCTACAGGCACAACAGCACTGGGGATCTGTGCTTTCCCAGAGACGGAACATCTCACGGCGCTCCGCCTCGGCAGAGCCTCTTTCTGAAAAGGCGAACGGTCGGATACTTCTCCCACGAGGAAGGGCACAGCCCTGAAAGCTCTTGCTGCTCTTCACCGTCCCTTGGCACCCTACCTACAGGCACAACAGCACTGGGGATCTGTGCTTTCCCAGACACGGAACATCTCACGGCGCTCAGCCTCGGCAAGCCTCTTTCTGAAAAGGCGAACGGTCGGATCCTTCTCCCACGAGGAAGGGCCCAGCCCTGAAAGCTCTTGCTGCTCTTCACCGTCCCTTGGCACCCTACCTACAGGCACAACAGCACTGGGGATCTGTGCTTTCCCAGAGACGGAACATCTCACGGCGCTAGCCTCGGCAGAGCCTCTTTCTGAAAAGGCGAACGGTCGGATCCTTCTCCCACGAGGAAGGGCCGAGCCCTGAAAGCTCTTGCTTCTCTTCACCGTCCCTTGGCACCCTACCTACAGGCACAACAGCACTGGGGATCTGTGCTTTCCCAGAGACGGAACATCTCACGGCGCTCCGCCTCGGCAGAGCCTCTTTCTGAAAATGCGAACGGTCGGATCCTTCTCCCACGAGGAAGGGCACAGCCCTGAAAGCTCTTGCTGCTCTTCACCGTCCCTTGGCACCCTACCTACAGGCACAACAGCACTGGGGATCTGTGCTTTCCCAGAGACGGAACATCTCACGGCGCTCAGCCTCGGCAGAGCCTCTTTCTGAAAAGGCGAACGGTCGGATCCTTCTCCCACGAGGAAGGGCCCAGCCCTGAAAGCTCTTGCTGCTCTTCACCGTCCCTTGGCACCCTACCTACAGGCACAACAACACTGGGGATCTGTGCTTTCCCAGACACGGAACATCTCACGGCGCTCAGCCTCGGCAGAGCCTCTTTCTGAAAAGGCGAACGGTCGGATCCTTCTCCCACGAGGAAGGGCACAGCCCTGAAAGCTCTTGCTGCTCTTCACCGTCCCTTGGCACCCTACCTACAGGCACAACAGCACTGGGGATCTGTGCTTTCCCAGACACGGAACATCTCACGGCGCTAGCCTCGGCAGAGCCTCTTTCTGAAAAGGCGAACGGTCGGATCCTTCTCCCACGAGGAAGGGCCCAGCCCTGAAAGCTCTTGCTGCTCTTCACCGTCCCTTGGCACCCTACCTACAGGCACAACAGCACTGGGGATCTGTGCTTTCCCAGAGACGGAACATCTCACGGCGCTAGCCTCGGCAGAGCCTCTTTCTGAAAAGGCGAACGGTCGGATCCTTCTCCCACGAGGTAGGGCCCAGCCCTGAAAGCTCTTGCTGCTCTTCACCGTCCCTTGGCACCCTACCTACAGGCACAACAGCACTGGGGATCTGTGCTTTCCCAGACACGAAACATCTCACGGCGCTCAGCCTCGGCAGAGCCTCTTTCTGAAAATGCGAACGGTCGGATCCTTCTCCCACGAGGAAGGGCACAGCCCTGAAAGCTCTTGCTGCTCTTCACCGTCCCTTGGCACCCTACCTACAGGCACAACAGCACTGGGGATTTGTGCTTTCCCAGAGACGGAACATCTCACGGCGCTCAGCCTCGGCAGAGCCTCTTTCTGAAAATGCGAACGGTCGGATCCTTCTCCCACGAGGAAGGGCACAGCCCTGAAAGCTCTTGCTGCTCTTCACCGTCCCTTGGCACCCTACCTACAGGCACAACAGCACTGGGGATCTGTGCTTTCCCAGAGACGGAACATCTCACGGCGCTCAGCCTCGGCAGAGCCTCTTTCTGAAAAGGCGAACGGTCAGATCCTTCTCCCACGAGGAAGGGCCCAGCCCTGAAAGCTCTTGCTGCTCTTCACCGTCCCTTGGCACCCTACCTACAGGCACAACAGCACTGGGGATTTGTGCTTTCCCAGACACGGAACATCTCACGGCGCTCAGCCTCGGCAGAGCCTCTTTCTGAAAAGGCGAACGGTCGGATCCTTCTCCCACGAGGAAGGGCCGAGCCCTGAAAGCTCTTGCTGCTCTTCACCGTCCCTTGGCACCCTACCTACAGGCACAACAGCACTGGGGATCTGTGCTTTCCCAGAGACGGAACATCTCACGGCGCTCCGCCTCGGCAGAGCCTCTTTCTGAAAAGGCGAACGGTCGGATCCTTCTCCCACGAGGAAGGGCCCAGCCCTGAAAGCTCTTGCTGCTCTTCACCGTCCCTTGGCACCCTACCTACAGGCACAACAGCACTGGGGATCTGTGCTTTCCCAGAGACGGAACATCTCACGGCGCTCAGCCTCGGCAGAGCCTCTTTCTGAAAAGGCGAACGGTCGGATCCTTCTCCCACGAGGAAGGGCCGAGCCCTGAAAGCTCTTGCTGCTCTTCACCGTCCCTTGGCACCCTACCTACAGGCACAACAACACTGGGGATCTGTGCTTTCCCAGACACGGAACATCTCACGGCGCTCAGCCTCGGCAGAGCCTCTTTCTGAAAAGGCGAACGGTCGGATCCTTCTCCCACGAGGAAGGGCCCAGCCCTGAAAGCTCTTGCTGCTCTTCACCATCCCTTGGCACCCTACCTACAGGCACAACAGTACTGGGGATCTGTGCTTTCCCAGAGACGGAACATCTCACTGCGCTCAGCCTCGGCAGAGCCTCTTTCTGAAAAGGCGAACGGTCGGATCCTTCTCCCACGAGGAAGGGCCCAGCCCTGAAAGCTCTTGCTGCTCTTCACCGTCCCTTGGCGCCCTACCTACAGGCACAACAGCACTGGGGATCTGTGCTTTCCCAGAGACGGAACATCTCACGGCGCTCAGCCTCGGCAGAGCCTCTTTCTGAAAAGGCGAACGGTCGGATCCTTCTCCCACGAGGAAGGGCCCAGCCCTGAAAGCTCTTGCTGCTCTTCACCGTCCCTTGGCACCCTACCTACAGGCACAACAGCACTGGGGATTTGTGCTTTCCCAGAGACGGAACATCTCACGGCGCTCAGTCTCGGCAGAGCCTCTTTCTGAAAATGCGAACGGTCGGATCCTTCTCCCACGAGGAAGGGCCCAGCCCTGAAAGCTCTTGCTGCTCTTCACCGTCCCTTGGCACCCTACCTACAGGCACAACAGCACTGGGGATCTGTGCTTTCCCAGACACGGAACATCTCACGGCGCTAGCCTCGGCAGAGCCTCTTTCTGAAAAGGCGAACGGTCGGATCCTTCTCCCACGAGGAAGGGCCGAGCCCTGAAAGCTCTTGCTGCTCTTCACCGTCCCTTGGCACCCTACCTACAGGCACAACAGCACTGGGGATCTGTGCTTTCCCAGAGACGGAACATCTCACGGCGCTCAGCCTCGGCAGAGCCTCTTTCTGAAAAGGCGAACGGTCGGATCCTTCTCCCACGAGGAAGGGCACAGCCCTGAAAGCTCTTGCTGCTCTTCACCATCCCTTGGCACCCTACCTACAGGCACAACAGCACTGGGGATCTGTGCTTTCCCAGAGACGGAACATCTCACTGCGCTCAGCCTCGGCAGAGCCTCTTTCTGAAAAGGCGAACGGTCGGATCCTTCTCCCACGAGGAAGGGCCGAGCCCTGAAAGCTCTTGCTGCTCTTCACCGTCCCTTGGCGCCCTACCTACAGGCACAACAGCACTGGGGATCTGTGCTTTCCCAGAGACGGAACATCTCACGGCGCTCAGCCTCGGCAGAGCCTCTTTCTGAAAAGGCGAACGGTCGGATCCTTCTCCCACGAGGAAGGGCCGAGCCCTGAAAGCTCTTGCTGCTCTTCACCGTCCCTTGGCACCCTACCTACAGGCACAACAGCACTGGGGATTTGTGCTTTCCCAGAGACGGAACATCTCACGGCGCTCAGTCTCGGCAGAGCCTCTTTCTGAAAATGCGAACGGTCGGATCCTTCTCCCACGAGGAAGGGCCCAGCCCTGAAAGCTCTTGCTGCTCTTCACCGTCCCTTGGCACCCTACCTACAGGCACAACAGCACTGGGGATCTGTGCTTTCCCAGAGACGGAACATCTCACGGCGCTAGCCTCGGCAGAGCCTCTTTCTGAAAATGCGAACGGTCGGATCCTTCTCCCACGAGGAAGGGCCGAGCCCTGAAAGCTCTTGCTGCTCTTCACCGTCCCTTGGCACCCTACCTACAGGCACAACAGCACTGGGGATCTGTGCTTTCCCAGAGACGGAACATCTCACGGCGCTCAGCCTCGGCAGAGCCTCTTTCTGAAAAGGCGAACGGTCGGATCCTTCTCCCACGAGGAAGGGCCGAGCCCTGAAAGCTCTTGCTGCTCTTCACCGTCCCTTGGCACCCTACCTACAGGCACAACAGCACTGGGGATCTGTGCTTTCCCAGAGACGGAACATCTCACGGCGCTCCGCCTCGGCAGAGCCTCTTTCTGAAAAGGCGAACGGTCGGATCCTTCTCCCACGAGGAAGGGCACAGCCCTGAAAGCTCTTGCTGCTCTTCACCGTCCCTTGGCACCCTACCTACAGGCCCAACAGCACTGGGGATCTGTGCTTTCCCAGACACGGAACATCTCACGGCGCTCCGCCTCGGCAGAGCCTCTTTCTGAAAAGGCGAACGGTCGGATCCTTCTCCCACGAGGAAGGGCCCAGCCCTGAAAGCTCTTGCTGCTCTTCACCGTCCCTTGGCACCCTACCTACAGGCACAACAGCACTGGGGATTTGTGCTTTCCCAGAGACGGAACATCTCACGGCGCTCAGCCTCGGCAGAGCCTCTTTCTGAAAAGGCGAACGGTCGGATCCTTCTCCCACGAGGAAGGGCCCAGCCCTGAAAGCTCTTGCTGCTCTTCACCGTCCCTTGGCACCCTACCTACAGGCACAACAGCACTGGGGATCTGTGCTTTCCCAGAGACGGAACATCTCACGGCGCTCAGCCTCGGCAAGCCTCTTTCTGAAAAGGCGAACGGTCGGATCCTTCTCCCACGAGGAAGGGCCGAGCCCTGAAAGCTCTTGCTGCTCTTCACCGTCCCTTGGCACCCTACCTACAGGCACAACAGCACTGGGGATCTGTGCTTTCCCAGAGACGGAACATCTCACGGCGCTCAGCCTCGGCAGAGCCTCTTTCTGAAAATGCGAACGGTCGGATCCTTCTCCCACGAGGAAGGGCCGAGCCCTGAAAGCTCTTGCTGCTCTTCACCGTCCCTTGGCACCCTACCTACAGGCACAACAGCACTGGGGATCTGTGCTTTCCCAGAGACGGAACATCTCACGGCGCTCCGCCTCGGCAGAGCCTCTTTCTGAAAAGGCGAACGGTCGGATCCTTCTCCCACGAGGAAGGGCACAGCCCTGAAAGCTCTTGCTGCTCTTCACCGTCCCTTGGCACCCTACCTACAGGCACAACAGCACTGGGGATCTGTGCTTTCCCAGACACGGAACATCTCACGGCGCTCAGCCTCGGCAGAGCCTCTTTCTGAAAAGGCGAACGGTCGGATCCTTCTCCCACGAGGAAGGGCACAGCCCTGAAAGCTCTTGCTGCTCTTCACCGTCCCTTGGCACCCTACCTACAGGCACAACAGCACTGGGGATCTGTGCTTTCCCAGACACGGAACATCTCACGGCGCTCAGCCTCGGCAAGCCTCTTTCTGAAAAGGCGAACGGTCGGATCCTTCTCCCACGAGGAAGGGCCCAGCCCTGAAAGCTCTTGCTGCTCTTCACTGTCCCCGTGCAGCCTATGCACAGGCACAACAACACTGGGGATCTGTGCTTTCCCAGAGACGGAACATCTCACGGCGCTATCCTCGGCAGAGCCTCTTTCTGAAAAGGCGAACGGTCGGATCCTTCTCCCACGAGGAAGGGCCCAGCCCTGAAAGCTCTTGCTTCTCTTCACCGTCCCTTGGCACCCTACCTACAGGCACAACAGCACTGGGGATTTCTGCTTTCCCAGAGACGGAACATCTCACGGCGCTAGCCTCGGCAGAGCCTCTTTCTGAAAAGGCGAACGGTCGGATCCTTCTCCCACGAGGAAGGGCCCAGCCCTGAAAGCTCTTGCTGCTCTTCACCGTCCCTTGGCACCCTACCTACAGGCACAACAGCACTGGGGATCTGTGCTTTCCCAGAGACGGAACATCTCACGGCGCTAGCCTCGGCAGAGCCTCTTTCTGAAAAGGCGAACGGTCGGATCCTTCTCCCACGAGGTAGGGCCCAGCCCTGAAAGCTCTTGCTGCTCTTCACCGTCCCTTGGCACCCTACCTACAGGCACAACAGCACTGGGGATCTGTGCTTTCCCAGACATGGAACATCTCACGGCGCTCAGCCTCGGCAGAGCCTCTTTCTGAAAAGGCGAACGGTCGGATCCTTCTCCCACGAGGAAGGGCCGAGCCCTGAAAGCTCTTGCTGCTCTTCACCGTCCCTTGGCGCCCTACCTACAGGCACAACAGCACTGGGGATCTGTGCTTTCCCAGAGACGGAACATCTCACGGCGCTCAGCCTCGGCAGAGCCTCTTTCTGAAAAGGCGAACGGTCGGATCCTTCTCCCACGAGGAAGGGCCGAGCCCTGAAAGCTCTTGCTGCTCTTCACCGTCCCTTGGCACCCTACCTACAGGCACAACAGCACTGGGGATTTGTGCTTTCCCAGAGACGGAACATCTCACGGCGCTCAGTCTCGGCAGAGCCTCTTTCTGAAAATGCGAACGGTCGGATCCTTCTCCCACGAGGAAGGGCCCAGCCCTGAAAGCTCTTGCTGCTCTTCACCGTCCCTTGGCACCCTACCTACAGGCACAACAGCACTGGGGATCTGTGCTTTCCCAGAGACGGAACATCTCACGGCGCTAGCCTCGGCAGAGCCTCTTTCTGAAAATGCGAACGGTCGGATCCTTCTCCCACGAGGAAGGGCCGAGCCCTGAAAGCTCTTGCTGCTCTTCACCGTCCCTTGGCACCCTACCTACAGGCACAACAGCACTGGGGATCTGTGCTTTCCCAGAGACGGAACATCTCACGGCGCTCAGCCTCGGCAGAGCCTCTTTCTGAAAAGGCGAACGGTCGGATCCTTCTCCCACGAGGAAGGGCCGAGCCCTGAAAGCTCTTGCTGCTCTTCACCGTCCCTTGGCACCCTACCTACAGGCACAACAGCACTGGGGATCTGTGCTTTCCCAGACACGGAACATCTCACGGCGCTCAGCCTCGGCAAGCCTCTTTCTGAAAAGGCGAACGGTCGGATCCTTCTCCCACGAGGAAGGGCCGAGCCCTGAAAGCTCTTGCTGCTCTTCACCGTCCCTTGGCACCCTACCTACAGGCACAACAGCACTGGGGATCTGTGCTTTCCCAGAGACGGAACATCTCACGGCGCTCAGCCTCGGCAGAGCCTCTTTCTGAAAATGCGAACGGTCGGATCCTTCTCCCACGAGGAAGGGCCGAGCCCTGAAAGCTCTTGCTGCTCTTCACCGTCCCTTGGCACCCTACCTACAGGCACAACAGCACTGGGGATCTGTGCTTTCCCAGAGACGGAACATCTCACGGCGCTCCGCCTCGGCAGAGCCTCTTTCTGAAAAGGCGAACGGTCGGATCCTTCTCCCACGAGGAAGGGCACAGCCCTGAAAGCTCTTGCTGCTCTTCACCGTCCCTTGGCACCCTACCTACAGGCACAACAGCACTGGGGATCTGTGCTTTCCCAGAGACGGAACATCTCACGGCGCTCAGCCTCGGCAGAGCCTCTTTCTGAAAAGGCGAACGGTCGGATCCTTCTCCCACGAGGAAGGGCACAGCCCTGAAAGCTCTTGCTGCTCTTCACCGTCCCTTGGCACCCTACCTACAGGCACAACAGCACTGGGGATCTGTGCTTTCCCAGACACGGAACATCTCACGGCGCTCAGCCTCGGCAAGCCTCTTTCTGAAAAGGCGAACGGTCGGATCCTTCTCCCACGAGGAAGGGCCCAGCCCTGAAAGCTCTTGCTGCTCTTCACTGTCCCCGTGCAGCCTATGCACAGGCACAACAACACTGGGGATCTGTGCTTTCCCAGAGACGGAACATCTCACGGCGCTATCCTCGGCAGAGCCTCTTTCTGAAAAGGCGAACGGTCGGATCCTTCTCCCACGAGGAAGGGCCCAGCCCTGAAAGCTCTTGCTTCTCTTCACCGTCCCTTGGCACCCTACCTACAGGCACAACAGCACTGGGGATTTCTGCTTTCCCAGAGACGGAACATCTCACGGCGCTAGCCTCGGCAGAGCCTCTTTCTGAAAAGGCGAACGGTCGGATCCTTCTCCCACGAGGAAGGGCCCAGCCCTGAAAGCTCTTGCTGCTCTTCACCGTCCCTTGGCACCCTACCTACAGGCACAACAGCACTGGGGATCTGTGCTTTCCCAGAGACGGAACATCTCACGGCGCTAGCCTCGGCAGAGCCTCTTTCTGAAAAGGCGAACGGTCGGATCCTTCTCCCACGAGGTAGGGCCCAGCCCTGAAAGCTCTTGCTGCTCTTCACCGTCCCTTGGCACCCTACCTACAGGCACAACAGCACTGGGGATCTGTGCTTTCCCAGACATGGAACATCTCACGGCGCTCAGCCTCGGCAGAGCCTCTTTCTGAAAAGGCGAACGGTCGGATCCTTCTCCCACGAGGAAGGGCCCAGCCCTGAAAGCTCTTGCTGCTCTTCACCGTCCCTTGGCACCCTACCTACAGGCACAACAGCACTGGGGATCTGTGCTTTCCCAGACACGGAACATCTCACGGCGCTCCGCCTCGGCAGAGCCTCTTTCTGAAAAGGCGAACGGTCGGATCCTTCTCCCACGAGGAAGGGCACAGCCCTGAAAGCTCTTGCTGCTCTTCACCGTCCCTTGGCACCCTACCTACAGGCACAACAGCACTGGGGATTTGTGCTTTCCCAGAGACGGAACATCTCACGGCGCTCAGCCTCGGCAGAGCCTCTTTCTGAAAAGGCGAACGGTCGGATCCTTCTCCCACGAGGAAGGGCCCAGCCCTGAAAGCTCTTGCTGCTCTTCACCGTCCCTTGGCACCCTACCTACAGGCACAACAGCACTGGGGATCTGTGCTTTCCCAGAGACGGAACATCTCACTGCGTTCAGCCTCGGCAAGCCTCTTTCTGAAAAGGCGAACGGTCGGATCCTTCTCCCACGAGGAAGGGCCGAGCCCTGAAAGCTCTTGCTGCTCTTCACCGTCCCTTGGCACCCTACCTACAGGCACAACAGCACTGGGGATCTGTGCTTTCCCAGAGACGGAACATCTCACGGCGCTCAGCCTCGGCAGAGCCTCTTTCTGAAAATGCGAACGGTCGGATCCTTCTCCCACGAGGAAGGGCCGAGCCCTGAAAGCTCTTGCTGCTCTTCACCGTCCCTTGGCACCCTACCTACAGGCACAACAGCACTGGGGATCTGTGCTTTCCCAGAGACGGAACATCTCACGGCGCTCCGCCTCGGCAGAGCCTCTTTCTGAAAAGGCGAACGGTCGGATACTTCTCCCACGAGGAAGGGCACAGCCCTGAAAGCTCTTGCTGCTCTTCACCGTCCCTTGGCACCCTACCTACAGGCACAACAGCACTGGGGATCTGTGCTTTCCCAGACACGGAACATCTCACGGCGCTCAGCCTCGGCAAGCCTCTTTCTGAAAAGGCGAACGGTCGGATCCTTCTCCCACGAGGAAGGGCCCAGCCCTGAAAGCTCTTGCTGCTCTTCACCGTCCCTTGGCACCCTACCTACAGGCACAACAGCACTGGGGATCTGTGCTTTCCCAGAGACGGAACATCTCACGGCGCTAGCCTCGGCAGAGCCTCTTTCTGAAAAGGCGAACGGTCGGATCCTTCTCCCACGAGGAAGGGCCGAGCCCTGAAAGCTCTTGCTTCTCTTCACCGTCCCTTGGCACCCTACCTACAGGCACAACAGCACTGGGGATCTGTGCTTTCCCAGAGACGGAACATCTCACGGCGCTCCGCCTCGGCAGAGCCTCTTTCTGAAAATGCGAACGGTCGGATCCTTCTCCCACGAGGAAGGGCACAGCCCTGAAAGCTCTTGCTGCTCTTCACCGTCCCTTGGCACCCTACCTACAGGCACAACAGCACTGGGGATCTGTGCTTTCCCAGAGACGGAACATCTCACGGCGCTCAGCCTCGGCAGAGCCTCTTTCTGAAAAGGCGAACGGTCGGATCCTTCTCCCACGAGGAAGGGCCCAGCCCTGAAAGCTCTTGCTGCTCTTCACCGTCCCTTGGCACCCTACCTACAGGCACAACAACACTGGGGATCTGTGCTTTCCCAGAGACGGAACATCTCACGGCGCTCAGCCTCGGCAGAGCCTCTTTCTGAAAAGGCGAACGGTCGGATCCTTCTCCCACGAGGAAGGGCACAGCCCTGAAAGCTCTTGCTGCTCTTCACCGTCCCTTGGCACCCTACCTACAGGCACAACAGCACTGGGGATCTGTGCTTTCCCAGACACGGAACATCTCACGGCGCTAGCCTCGGCAGAGCCTCTTTCTGAAAAGGCGAACGGTCGGATCCTTCTCCCACGAGGAAGGGCCCAGCCCTGAAAGCTCTTGCTGCTCTTCACCGTCCCTTGGCACCCTACCTACAGGCACAACAGCACTGGGGATCTGTGCTTTCCCAGAGACGGAACATCTCACGGCGCTAGCCTCGGCAGAGCCTCTTTCTGAAAAGGCGAACGGTCGGATCCTTCTCCCACGAGGTAGGGCCCAGCCCTGAAAGCTCTTGCTGCTCTTCACCGTCCCTTGGCACCCTACCTACAGGCACAACAGCACTGGGGATCTGTGCTTTCCCAGACACGGAACATCTCACGGCGCTCAGCCTCGGCAGAGCCTCTTTCTGAAAATGCGAACGGTCGGATCCTTCTCCCACGAGGAAGGGCACAGCCCTGAAAGCTCTTGCTGCTCTTCACC
>NW_027439356.1:0-10000 GCF_964188355.1 Buteo buteo
AGCGCTGCAGACCTTTCCACCGAGCCCTCCTGCAACCAGGCAAGCCGGGGCAGGCCGGACACCACAGGCCGCCCACGCGTGGCTCATGCCGGCAAAAACAGGACGAGGCGCTGCAGCCTCTCACCTGTGCCATCATCGGGCCCTCGGGGGCTGGGGGGAAGCTGCGGCACGCACGAGAACCCCCAGCCGTCTGCATCCGGCTGCCAGCCACCGGGACCGGCTGCCGCTCTGCCCGCTCCAGCTTAAGGCCAGAGTCAAAGGACGAGGTGCCGCCACCTCGCCCGCCCATCACCAGGCCCTCAGGAGGCGGCGGCAGCCGCGGCGGGCTGGATGCTCACGGGCAGCTGCCCTCGCATATACCAGCGCTCCACCTTTGCCATCATCGGGCCCTCCGGGGCCGGGGGAAAGCCGAGGCAGGCTCGGCTCCACCCGGTCTTCCAGCGTTCGAGTGCCGGTGGCCGCCGCCGGCCACCGGGCTATGCCCTGCGGAATCCACCTTTGCACCTCTCGCACCACTCGGGTCAACAGCCACCGCCAGCCTGCCAGACCCTCGCAGGCGCCCGGCTGGCTTACTTGGAAAACACCGGGAGAGACCAACTGGCCGAACAGACAGAAAACGAGCCGAACCACCAGGCAAAACCACCACCACAACGGCCGCCCAGCGCTCCACTTCGCCGGCTGAGCCGTAAGCCTTGCAGCCGCTCACTAGCGCTGCTCCGTGCACGAGTCACCACTACCTCCTATAGTACGGGAGATCACGTCCCCGCCCCCGGCCGGCTCCAAGAGTGCCGTCCCTGCCCACCGGGGAGACCCGCCAATGACACCGACTTTTACGATGACGTAACTGGAGGCAGCGAAAAACAGCGACCCCTTGGCCAGCTCCGAGAAAGTGGCGGGGCTATCAGGTCTACCTCCCCGCCCCCGAAATGCGGCTAAGTCCCGCCGGAGCCGGGTAGACCTGGCGGCTCTTTTCACCGGCCGCTGCGGCAGCGACACCCCGCGTCCTCCGGGCGCCGCCGGCGGCCGCGCCGGCCTCCGGAGCCGGGTAGACCTGGCGGCCGCCCGCGGAGCCGGGTAGACCTGGCGGCTCTTTTCACCGGCCGCTGCGGCAGCGACACCCCGCGTCCTCCGGGCGCCGCCGGCGGCCGCGCCGGCCTCCGGAGCCGGGTAGACCTGGCGGCCGCCCGCGGAGCCGGGTAGACCTGGCGGCTCTTTTCACCGGCCGCTGCGGCAGCGACACCCCGCGTCCTCCGGGCGCCGCCGGCGGCCGCGCCGGCCTCCGGAGCCGGGTAGACCTGGCGGCCGCCCGCGGAGCCGGGTAGACCTGGCGGCCCTTTTCACCGGCCGCTGCGGCAGCGACACCCCGCGTCCTCCGGGCGCCGCCGGCGGCCGCGCCGGCCTCCGGAGCCGGGTAGACCTGGCGGCCGCCCGCGGAGCCGGGTAGACCTGGCGGCCCTTTTCACCGGCCGCTGCGGCAGCGACACCCCGCGTCCTCCGGGCGCCGCCGGCGGCCGCGCCGGCCTCCGGAGCCGGGTAGACCTGGCGGCCGCCCGCGGAGCCGGGTAGACCTGGCGGCCCTTTTCACCGGCCGCTGCGGCAGCGACACCCCGCGTCCTCCGGGCGCCGCCGGCGGCCGCGCCGGCCTCCGGAGCCGGGTAGACCTGGCGGCCGCCCGCGGAGCCGGGTAGACCTGGCAGCCGTTCGGTGCCCCTTGGGCGGGGGGGGGCGGGGGGGGCAGGTGCGCCTGTTTTTGGTTCGTTTTTTTCGTTTTTTTTTTTTTTTTTCTTTCTTTTGAGATTTTAGCAAATCTGATTAAAAGGGCCACCCTCTCCCGGTTCTCCCGGACGGCATTTCTTTCCCCCTCCCCTTCCCGAGTTTGAACCACTTCTACACCAAGGGAGCACGTTTAAACGTACTGTCTGATGCAAGAGTTATTTCACCTTTATTGATTCCGGCGGGAAATATTAATACAATATTAACGACAACCAGTTTTCAAAATAATTTTTGTTTCCTGACACACACACACCCCCCCCCCCACCCTCGTCGTTCTCATGCACGTGCACGCACCTATTCCGAGCCGGTGGCTGCCAGGCACTTGCCAGCTTCACCACACCAGCCAGCCCCTCTGCTCCGCTGCTGCCCCCCCCCCCCCCCAACCATATTCTGTCGGCGGGGTCCGGGCAGAGGTGGCAGCCCCCGGCACAAACTGCCCGGCTCCCCGGCGCGAGTTCGCTGTTCACTGGGTGCCTTCAGGACTGGTAGCCCCTTGCCAGGTTCAGGTTCGGGTCCCGGCGCTGCTGGGTGCTCGCCGACTTTTGGTTTTGGTTTTTGCGGTCTTGGGCTTTTTTTGGGGGGTTGTTTTTAATTTTTCTCCCCCCCCCCCCCGCCTGGTTTTTTTTGGTGTTTTTTTGACGTTTTCCTTTTTTTAATAAAATAAATACTTTAAAATACATATCTGCGATCCTGCAGGCACTGCCACCCCCCCCCCCCCCCGGTGACACACGCGCGCTCAGAGGCGCGCGCACACACACACACACACACACACAGAACGCGACGCAGGCACACACAGCTACACGCACCCCTGCACCGGTGTGCTCCCCCTCCCTCCCCGCGCTGCAGTCCCGGACCTGCAGGCCAGTAGGTGCAGCCCCCCCCCCCCCCCCTCCCCCGGCCCCACCCGATCACAGACTTTCCGGCGCCCTGGAGACGGGGGGTTGGGGGGCGGGTGGCTGGGTGGGGTGGTCTGCAGCCCGGCAACGGGGCCCCCGGAAACTGTGGTGTTTCCCGCCACGGCAACGGTCTGCTGCTCAGTCGCGGCGGCAGCAGCGGCGGGGAAAGGAGGCTAGAAAAGAGGGGGGGCGAGAGCGGCTGGCGAGCAGGCGGGGAGCCTGGCGCAGAGGTAGGCTGGCGAGGGGGGACGGTGTGTCTTTTCGGAGAAGGCTTCTGTTTGGATCGGTTGGAGTTTTATTTTTTTTACTTCTCTCCCCCGTCCCCGTCCCCGTCCCCGTCCCCGTCCCCGTCCCCCCCCCCCCGGTCGTTTAGTTTTCCCCCCGCGGCGGGGGCGGGCAGGAGTGGAGCAGGGCGAGAGCGGCTGGCGAGCAGGCGGGGAGCCTGGCGCAGAGGCAGGCTGGCGAGGGGGGACGGTGTGTCTTTTCGGAGAAGGCTTCTGTTTGGATCGGTTGGAGTTTTATTTTTTTTACTTCTCTCCCCCGTCCCCGTCCCCGTCCCCGTCCCCCCCCCCCCGGTCGTTTAGTTTTCCCCCCGCGGCGGGGGCGGGCAGGAATGGAGCAGGGCGAGAGCGGCTGGCGAGCAGGCGGGGAGCCTGGCGCAGAGGCAGGCTGGCGAGGGGGGACGGTGTGTCTTTTCGGAGAAGGCTTCTGTTTGGATCGGTTGGAGTTTTATTTTTTTTACTTCTCTCCCCCGTCCCCGTCCCCGTCCCCGTCCCCCCCCCCCCCCGGTCGTTTAGTTTTCCCCCCGCGGCGGGGGCGGGCAGGAGTGGAGCAGGGCGAGCAGGCGGGGAGCCTGGCGCAGAGGCAGGCTGGCGAGGGGGGACGGTGTGTCTTTTCGGAGAAGGCTTCTGTTTGGATCGGTTGGAGTTTTATTTTTTTTACTTCTCTCCCCCGTCCCCGTCCCCGTCCCCGTCCCCGTCCCGTCCCCCCCGGTCGTTTAGTTTTCCCCCCGCGGCGAGGGCGGGCAGGAGTGCAGCAGGGCGAGAGCGGCTGGCGAGCAGGCGGGGAGCCTGGCGCAGAGGCAGGCTGGCGAGGGGGGACGGTGTGTCTTTTCGGAGAAGGCTTCTGTTTGGATCGGTTGGAGTTTTATTTTTTTTACTTCTCTCCCCCGTCCCCGTCCCCGTCCCCGTCCCCGTCCCACCCCCCCGGTCCTTTAGTTTTCCCCCCGCGGCGGCGGCGGGCGGGAGTGGAGCAGGGCGAGTGCGTGGCTGGCTGAGAAAGAAAGGCGGGAGCGGGGCCACGGGTGCGGCAGGATAGGGACTCGGCAGCTGGGGTTTAGAGACGGCAGGGCACCGGGGGGGCTCCCCTCTCCCGCCCGGGCACGGAGCCGGCAGGGACGCCGCAGGGTCCTAAAGTCTCCCGCCTTCCACCACCGGGGGCGGCAAGCCTGGTGGCGGAAGGGGGGAGCAGGGGCAGCCAGGCTCGGCGCGAACTGCGTGGCGGGAGGGCGGGGGGGCGGTGTGTGTGTGCGTGCAGCGGCGGGCCCGGGGTGACGGGGGTGGGGGGTGTCGGCCCGGGGCCCTGTTTCGGGCGGGGGGGGGGGGGGGGCTGCGCGCGTGTGCGTTTTGAGCGCACGACTGTGAGCGGGGCAGCGGGTGGAGGGTTTGGGCTGGGGGGGGCCGGTTGCGGGGGGGGGGGGTGCGCACGTGTGTAGCCCCGTGCGAGTGGGTGCGGTGGCGGGCGGGAGGTGTTTGGGGCGGGGACTCGAATGGGGGGGGGGCAGTGCGTGCGTGCGCGTGCGTGTGTCTAAGGGCGGGTGAGCGGCTGCAGCAGCAGGCGGTGGGCGTTCGGGCCGGGGGCCTGTTTTGGCGGGGTGCGGGCGCGCACGCAGGTGGAAATGAGAAAGATTTGTAACGGTGTCGCTAACGCCGCTTTCTCTGTTACAGCCCGGGTGGTCGGCCGCTTCGACGTCCGGCCTGCGCCCGTGCCTGCCTACGGGCGATGCGCTCGGCTCCCGGTCGGACCCGTCCCTGGCAAAGCAGCAGCCGCGTGCCTCGGCCTGGGCAGAGACCTGGGGCTCCAGGGCCCCAGCCAGGGCTGCCGGAGAGGCGCGCCGCGCTTCCGACAGAGGGGCATCAGCGGCTCCGTCGCCGGCGGGATGCGTTCGAGCGGTGAGGAAGGTCCCAGCGGCCTTAGGCGGTGGCGGGGGGCGCGCTCCTTCGGCGACGGGGAGCGGGGGGGAAACGGCCCCGGGGCGGGCCGGTCAGCCGGCACGGCGGCCACGCGAGCTCGTCGTCTCCGAGGATGCTCGGCTAAGTCGGCCTCGGCCACAGGGACCGCTTGTCAGGCAGCCGACTGGCTTTCTTCAGAGGCCTGCGAGACCGCCGTCCCTCGGAGGCCAATGAACAGTTAATGCGCGATAACGCAGGGGCCGGAGAACGCTAACGTTAACCAAGAGCGTCGCAAGGTCCTAAAGGAGTGCCGCAATCAAACTTTAGGAGTCGGTAATTTATAATACTGGTGACTACTAATCGAGTCATATTCAATCCGTGACGATCCGCTGGTAGGTACGTACGTACGTACGTACGTATTCCTTCTCCGGCTATTAACGAAGGGATGCACACCTAGCGTGCGTGAACGAATGAGTTTTGTTATTTAAGGAACTGCCAGAAAGCGTATTACCGCGTAGCGCTAAATCAGTCGGTAGGTGACGCTCCATAAACGATACAATCCAGCATCGCTCGTCAACTGTTAATAACTTCAATCGATGACGATTCATAGCGTATCGATTCTTCTGTATTCGTTTAGGAGCGGATCCCACGCCAACGGTGCCACGCGGTACCCGGACGGCCACCGACTCGTACAGAGACGAGAGAGCAGCGTCGGCGCCTCTTCCCGAAGAAGTCGTTACCGATAAAGTACTCCGACTGCGGGTAACGCTTTGCTCTCACGTTTTTGACGCGTGCCTGCCTGCCTGCCTGCCTGCCTGCGTGCGCGGTAAAAGACAAGCTGTCAGACACAATAAATTTTAAGAAAGTGGAATCGCGGAGCGGTCTTAATACACTAATCAGGACCGGCCCGTAGTGCGGCCAGGGAGTGCAGGCCGACCCTGCAGCGTGGCCAGGTTTACCCGGAGACACAGGTAAGGAGGCCAGGACTACCCCGGAGCATCAGGTAGGGATACCGGGCTGACCCCCAGAAAGTCAGGTAGGGTGGCCGGGCCTACCCCGGAGCGCCTGTAGGGACCGCAGGTGTACCCCGGAGCACCGGTAGGGGTACCGGCACTACCCCGGAGGATGAGGTAGGGGCGCCAGGCCTACCCCGGAGCGTCGGGTAGGGACACCGGGCTGACCCCAGAGGGTCAGGTAGGGTGGCCGGGCCTACCCCGGAGCGCCTGTAGGGACCGCAGGTGTACCCCGGAGCACCGGCAGGGGTACCGGCACTACCCCGGAGGATGAGGTAGGGGCGCCAGGCCTACCCCGGAGCGTCGGGTAGGGACACCGGGCTGACCCCAGAGGGTCAGGTAGGGTGGCCGGGCCTACCCCGGAGCGCCTGTAGGGACCGCAGGTGTACCCCGGAGCACCGGCAGGGGTACCGGCACTACCCCGGAGGATGAGGTAGGGGCGCCAGGCCTACCCCGGAGCGTCGGGTAGGGATACCGGGCTGACCCCGGAGGGTCAGGTAGGGTGGCCGGGCCTACCCCGGAGCGCCTGTAGGGACCGCAGGTGTACCCCGGAGCACCGGCAGGGGTACCGGCACTACCCCGGAGGATGAGGTAGGGGCGCCAGGCCTACCCCGGAGCGTCGGGTAGGGATACCGGGCTGACCCCGGAGGGTCAGGTAGGGTGGCCGGGCCTATCCCGGAGCGCCTGTAGGGACCGCAGGTGTACCCCGGAGCACCGGCAGGGGTACCGGCACTACCCCGGAGGATGAGGTAGGGGCGCCAGGCCTACCCCGGAGCGTCGGGTAGGGATACCGGGCTGACCCCGGAGGGTCAGGTAGGGTGGCCGGGCCTACCCCGGAGCGCCTGTAGGGACCGCAGGTGTACCCCGGAGCACCGGCAGGGGTACCGGCACTACCCCGGAGGATGAGGTAGGGGCGCCAGGCCTACCCCGGAGCGTCGGGTAGGGACACCGGGCTGACCCCGGAGGGTCAGGTAGGGTGGCCGGGCCTACCCCGGAGCGCCTGTAGGGACCGCAGGTGTACCCCGGAGCACCGGCAGGGGTACCGGCACTACCCCGGAGGATGAGGTAGGGGCGCCAGGCCTACCCCGGAGCGTCGGGTAGGGATACCGGGCTGACCCCGGAGGGTCAGGTAGGGTGGCCGGGCCTACCCCGGAGCGCCTGTAGGGACCGCAGGTGTACCCCGGAGCACCGGCAGGGGTACCGGCACTACCCCGGAGGATGAGGTAGGGGCGCCAGGCCTACCCCGGAGCGTCGGGTAGGGACACCGGGCTGACCCCGGAGGGTCAGGTAGGGTGGCCGGGCCTACCCCGGAGCGCCTGTAGGGACCGCAGGGGTATCCCGGAGCACCGGTAGGGGTACCGGCACTACCCCGGAGGATGAGGTAGGGGCGCCAGGCCTACCCCGGAGCGTCGGGTAGGGACACCGGGCTGACCCCGGAGGGTCAGGTAGGGTGGCCGGGCCTACCCCGGAGCGCCTGTAGGGACCGCAGGTGTACCCCGGAGCACCGGCAGGGGTACCGGCACTACCCCGGAGGATGAGGTAGGGGCGCCAGGCCTACCCCGGAGCGTCGGGTAGGGACACCGGGCTGACCCCAGAGGGTCAGGTAGGGTGGCCGGGCCTACCCCGGAGCGCCTGTAGGGACCGCAGGTGTACCCCGGAGCACCGGCAGGGGTACCGGCACTACCCCGGAGGATGAGGTAGGGGCGCCAGGCCTACCCCGGAGCGTCGGGTAGGGATACCGGGCTGACCCCGGAGGGTCAGGTAGGGTGGCCGGGCCTACCCCGGAGCGCCTGTAGGGACCGCAGGTGTACCCCGGAGCACCGGCAGGGGTACCGGCACTACCCCGGAGGATGAGGTAGGGGCGCCAGGCCTACCCCGGAGCGTCGGGTAGGGACACCGGGCTGACCCCAGAGGGTCAGGTAGGGTGGCCGGGCCTACCCCGGAGCGCCTGTAGGGACCGCAGGGGTATCCCGGAGCACCGGCAGGGGTACCGGCACTACCCCGGAGGATGAGGTAGGGGCGCCAGGCCTACCCCGGAGCGTCGGGTAGGGACACCGGGCTGACCCCGGAGGGTCAGGTAGGGTGGCCGGGCCTACCCCGGAGCGCCTGTAGGGACCGCAGGTGTACCCCGGAGCACCGGCAGGGGTACCGGCACTACCCCGGAGGATGAGGTAGGGGCGCCAGGCCTACCCCGGAGCGTCGGGTAGGGATACCGGGCTGACCCCGGAGGGTCAGGTAGGGTGGCCGGGCCTACCCCGGAGCGCCTGTAGGGACCGCAGGTGTACCCCGGAGCACCGGCAGGGGTACCGGCACTACCCCGGAGCATGAGGTAGGGGCGCCAGGCGTACCCCGGAGCGTCGGGTAGGGACACCGGGCTGACCCCAGAGGGTCAGGTAGGGTGGCCGGGCCTACCCCGGAGCGCCTGTAGGGACCGCAGGTGTATCCCGGAGCACCGGTAGGGGTACGGGTACTACCCCGGAGGATGAGGTAGGGGCGCCAGGCCTACCCCGGAGCGTCGGGTAGGGATACCGGGCTGACCCCGGAGGGTCAGGTAGGGTGGCCGGGCCTACCCCGGAGCGCCTGTAGGGACCGCAGGTGTACCCCGGAGCACCGGCAGGGGTACCGGCACTACCCCGGAGGATGAGGTAGGGGCGCCAGGCCTACCCCGGAGCGTCGGGTAGGGACACCGGGCTGACCCCGGAGGGTCAGGTAGGGTGGCCGGGCCTACCCCGGAGCGCCTGTAGGGACAGCAGGTGTACCCCGGAGCACCGGTAGGGGTACCGGTACTACCCCGGAGCATGAGGTAGGGGCGCCAGGCGTACCCCGGAGCGTCGGGTAGGGACACCGGGCTGACCCCAGAGGGTCAGGTAGGGTGGCCGGGCCTACCCCGGAGCGCCTGTAGGGACAGCAGGTGTACCCCGGAGCACCGGTAGGGGTACGGGTACTACCCCGGAGGATGAGGTAGGGGCGCCAGGCCTACCCCGGAGCGTCGGGTAGGGACACCGGGCTGACCCCAGAGGGTCAGGTAGGGTGGCCGGGCCTACCCTGGAGGGTCAGGATGGGGGGCCGGGATCCATCGCCGCGTGCCCGTAGGGACAGCAGGTAGAACTCCGGCGCATCACAAAGGGTTCCGCCACGGGCCCAGAGTACTGGTGGGGGAACGGGTTCTATCCCGGAACGTCGCCTGGGGACACCGGGCGTAAGGCGGAGGGTCGGGTAGGAAGGCTGGGTCTAAACTCGCGCGCCCGTAGGGACAGCAGTTTTTCCCCCGGCGTACCGGGCGGGGGTACCGGTACTGCCCCGGAGTACTGACGGGGGTACACGGGTACTACCCCGGGGTACCGGGCGGCGGTATACGGGTACTACCCCGGAGTACAGGACGGGGGTATACGGGTACTACGAAGGAGCACAGGTGGGGGTTACGGGTAGTACCCCGGAGTACCGGGCGGGGGCATACGGGTACTGCCCCAGAGTACCGGGCGGGGGTATGCGGGTACTGCCCCGGAGTACCGGGTGGAGGTATATGGGTACTTCCCCGGAGTACCGGGCGGGGGTATGCGGGTACTGCCCCGGAGTACCGGGCGGGGGTATACGGGTACTACCAAGGAAGGAGTACAGGTGGGGGTTACGGGTAGCACCCCGGAGTACCGGGCGGGGGTACCGGTACTGCCCCGGAGTACCGGGCGGGGGTATGCGGGTACTGCCCCGGAGTACCGGGCGGGGGTATACGGGTACTACCAAGGAGTACAGGTGGGGGTTACGGGTAGCACCCCGGAGTACTGGGCGGGGGTACCGGTACTGCCCCGGAGTACCGGGCGGGGGTATGCGGGTACTGCCCCGGAGTACCGGGCGGGGGTATACGGGTACTACCAAGGAAGGAGTACAGGTGGGGGTTACGGGTAGTACCCCGGAGTACCGGGCGGGGGTACCGGTACTGCCCCGGAGTACTGACGGGGGTACACGGGTACTACCCCGGGGTACCGGGCGGGGGTATACGGGTACTGCCCCGGAGTACCGGGCAGGGGTATGCGGGTACTGCCCCGGAGTACCGGGCGGGGGTATACGGGTACTACGAAGGAGTACAGGTGGGTGTTACGGGTAGTACCCCGGAGTACCGGGCGGGGGTACTGGTACTGCCCCGGAGTAC
>NW_027439356.1:17500-20000 GCF_964188355.1 Buteo buteo
GCCGCGCGCGCGCGGGCCTGCGAGGCGCCCCAGCCGCGCCGCTGCGACCGCCGCCCCGCCGCGAGGCGAGGGGCGGCGGCACAGACGGGCGATTGATCGTCAAGCGACGCTCAGACAGGCGTAGCCCCGGGAGGAACCCGGGGCCGCAAGTGCGTTCGAAGTGTCGATGATCAATGTGTCCTGCAATTCACATTAATTCTCGCAGCTAGCTGCGTTCTTCATCGACGCACGAGCCGAGTGATCCACCGCTAAGAGTTGTCTGGCTTTCGGCACCGCCCCGCACGCGCGAGGGGGCCAGGACCGCTTCGCCACAGGCGAGCGGCCCCTCCGGAGGATGGCCCACCGCCCGCCCGCCCACCCCCCTCCGCACGCGCGGAGGGGGCACGGCGCAGCACGACGGAGAAGCCGCGCCTCTGCTGACCGTACGAGCACACACAGAGAAAGGGGGGGGGAAAGGAACGGAAAACTCCGAGCGGCGAGGCTGGGGAGCCCGCGCTCCCGACCGGCCTGGGAAATGCCTTGCTCGCATCGGAGGCGGCCCAGGCGCACGGGCTCGGCCCGGCCTCTGGGCAGAGGCAGCGATGCACCCGACCGCGCGCGGCCTGCCCACCACGCTCCGGACGACACGGCTGCTGCTGCTGCGGGGCAGCAGCGGGGAGCCCCACCGGCCCCGCGCACGCCTCCGTGCCGGCTGCGCCGCGCTACGACAGCCAGCTCCCCCGGGCTCGTCCCGACGGCAACTCCGCGGCCACGCCAGCGGCTCCAAGAGGCGGCAACCGCCAGAGCCGGCGACGCACCGCCCGCGGCCTGCCGGACGGCACCCGCTGCCGCACCAGAGCGGCTGCCCTCCCGGAACCACCGCCACCGCTTCTCGCCTCGGCCCCTTCCACGGGCACGCCCCAGGTGGAAGGCGGACGGCGCTAAGCCGGGGACAGCGCCCGCTCTCCCCGTTTCCACGCGGAGACCGCGCGTGGGGTGCCCCCGCCCGCCCCCGCCCACCTGCCCGGCGCGGCCGGGAAGCGCGACGGGGAAGCGGCGGGCAGGGCCCGGGACGGGACAGCCGCGGCCGGCACCGGGCGCCCTCCGGCCGACCGACAGGCCGAGCGGCGCCGCCGCCGCTCAGCCGGGGTGCCGCCCTTGCCAGCAGCCAGTGGCGGGAGACCGCCGAGCGCTCGCCAGGGCGAGGGGGGGAACGGAGCGCAGCGCGGCGCAGCGCTGCGACGGAGTCGCGGCGGCCCGGCAGCCGCCCAGCGAGCCCCCACCGCGGGGACCCGCCACCCCGGGCAGTGAGCCCGCGCTCACGCCGGGGCCGCCCGTTTCGAGGCAGGCAGGCCGGCTACGGCCGACCGCACCGCGGTCTCCACCGAGACCGGACCGCGGAGAGGAGGGGGCAGCGGGACCCCTCCCCGGCACGGCTGCCCGCGGGATGAGCACGGGCGGCAGCCCACCAGGGCCTTCGTGGGAGGAACTCCCGGCCCCTTTAAGGCACCGCCGCCCGGCCGCCCCCCCGGGTCGCATCGAGCCGCCCGCGTCTTTAAACCTCCGCCCGGCTCCACGGCCTTCGACCCCCGGGCTCGCCGAGGGAGGGCCGCGGAGGCGCGGACGCTAGGTACCTGGCCCTGGGGTGAGGGAAACGACCTGAAGGCCCCGCGGGGGTGCCTCCCCCGCTGCCGCCCTCGGGGGAGCGTCCGCCCGCGGGGGCGCGCCCGACATCCACCGCCACCACCACGTCCTCCTTCCCGGGGCCCGGGGTTTCCCTCAGTAGCCCGGCGCTGCGCCCGGGAGGAGAGCCGTGGCTCGGGCCGCCCGCTGGCGCGGGACACAGCCCGGCGGGGGCCTCGCCCACCAGAGGAGGCGGCGGCGGCAGAGCGCCCCCCCCGCCCCGGCTCCCTCGTGGGGAGAGGTGCGGGGGGGAACGGCCGCCGCCGCCCCACCCGGCGCCACGCACCCGCCCGGAATGCCCGGAGGCCTTTCCCCTGCGCGGCCGGCCGGGCTGCTTCGCAGCAGCCCGACAAGGTGCGGGCAGGGCCGCGGGAGACGCCTCCCGCGACCCCGGAGGACCCTCTCCTCTCGCGCCGCTCGCGCCCTGCTGCCCCGTCCTCACCGCCGCTCGCCGCTTCTTCCTCCTTGCCCGAGCGGGCTCGGCCGGCGGGGCTCGTCACACCCCGCGCCGGCGTCCCCCCTTCCCGCGCACTGCCGCCCGCGCTCTGACCGGGGGCGCCCCTCTTGGCCCCGAGGGCCGCGCCCCAAAACCTCCCCGGCAGCGGACCGCCGTCGGGCGAGGCGGGGCCGGTCCCCGGAGAAGGGCGCCGGCCGGCGGCGGGCGCCAGCGGAGGCGAGAAGCGGGGTGACGGCGGGGACGCGGCGGCCCCAGCCGTCCGGGCAACGCGCGCGCGCGCGTAGGAGAGAAGCGACGGAGTCGGCGGTAGCGAAGGCGGGCCAGCGCCCGGCGAGCGAGAGGCGAGAGCGCCTCCGGGAGGGGGCCGAGCCGGGACCCCCT
>NW_027439356.1:25000-37500 GCF_964188355.1 Buteo buteo
CCTCTCACCTGTGCCATCATCGGGCCCTCGGGGGCTGGGGGAAGCTGCGGCACGCACGAGAACCCCCAGCCGTCTGCATCCGGCTGCCAGCCACCGGGACCGGCTGCCGCTTGCACTCTGCCCAATTCGTGCATGGGCTCCAGCTTAAGGCCGGAGAAAACGCGATGAGGTGCCGCCACCTCTAACCCGGTACAGCGCTGCAGACCTTTCCACCGAGCCCTCCTGCAACCAGGCAAGCCGGGGCAGGCCGGACACCACAGGCCGCCCACGCGTGGCTCATGCCGGCAGAAACAGGACGAGGCGCTGCGGCCTCTCACCTGTGCCATCATCGGGCCCTCGGGGGCTGGGGGAAGCTGCGGCACGCACGAGAACCCCCAGCCGTCTGCATCCGGCTGCCAGCCACCGGGACCGGCTGCCGCTTGCACTCTGCCCAATTCGTGCATGGGCTCCAGCTTAAGGCCGGAGAAAACGCGATGAGGTGCCGCCACCTCTAAACCCGGTACAGCGCTGCAGACCTTTCCACCGAGCCCTCCTGCAACCAGGCAAGCCGGGGCAGGCCGGACACCACAGGCCGCCCACGCGTGGCTCATGCCGGCAGAAACAGGACGAGGCGCTGCGGCCTCTCACCTGTGCCATCATCGGGCCCTCGGGGGCTGGGGGGAAGCTGCGGCACGCACGAGAACCCCCAGCCGTCTGCATCCGGCTGCCAGCCACCGGGACCGGCTGCCGCTCTGCCCGCTCCAGCTTAAGGCCAGAGTCAAAGGACGAGGTGCCGCCACCTCGCCCGCCCATCACCAGGCCCTCAGGAGGCGGCAGCAGCCGCGGCGGGCTGGATGCTCACGGGCAGCTGCCCTCGCATATACCAGCGCTCCACCTTTGCCATCATCGGGCCCTCCGGGGCCGGGGGAAAGCCGAGGCAGGCTCGGCTCCACCCGGTCTTCCAGCGTTCGAGTGCCGGTGGCCGCCGCCGGCCACCGGGCTATGCCCTGCGGAATCCACCTTTGCACCTCTCGCACCACTCGGGTCAACAGCCACCGCCAGCCTGCCAGACCCTCGCAGGCGCCCGGCTGGCTTACTTGGAAAACACCGGGAGAGACCAACCGGCCGAACAGACAGTAAACGAGCCGAACCACCAGGCAAAACCACCACCACAACGGCCGCCCAGCGCTCCACTTCGCCGGCTGAGCCGTAAGCCTTGCAGCCGCTCACTAGCGCTGCTCCGTGCACGAGTCACCACTACCTCCTATAGTACGGGAGATCACGTCCCCGCCCCCGGCCGGCTCCAAGAGTGCCGTCCCTGCCCACCGGGGAGACCCGCCAATGACACCGACTTTTACGATGACGTAACTGGAGGCAGCGAAAAACAGCGACCCCTTGGCCAGCTCCGAGAAAGTGGCGGGGCTATCAGGTCTACCTCCCCGCCCCCGAAATGCGGCTAAGTCCCGCCGGAGCCGGGTAGACCTGGCGGCTCTTTTCACCGGCCGCTGCGGCAGCGACACCCCGCGTCCTCCGGGCGCCGCCGGCGGCCGCGCCGGCCTCCGGAGCCGGGTAGACCTGGCGGCCGCCCGCGGAGCCGGGTAGACCTGGCGGCCCTTTTCACCGGCCGCTGCGGCAGCGACACCCCGCGTCCTCCGGGCGCCGCCGGCGGCCGCGCCGGCCTCCGGAGCCGGGTAGACCTGGCGGCCGCCCGCGGAGCCGGGTAGACCTGGCGGCCCTTTTCACCGGCCGCTGCGGCAGCGACACCCCGCGTCCTCCGGGCGCCGCCGGCGGCCGCGCCGGCCTCCGGAGCCGGGTAGACCTGGCGGCCGCCCGCGGAGCCGGGTAGACCTGGCGGCCCTTTTCACCGGCCGCTGCGGCAGCGACACCCCGCGTCCTCCGGGCGCCGCCGGCGGCCGCGCCGGCCTCCGGAGCCGGGTAGACCTGGCGGCCGCCCGCGGAGCCGGGTAGACCTGGCGGCCCTTTTCACCGGCCGCTGCGGCAGCGACACCCCGCGTCCTCCGGGCGCCGCCGGCGGCCGCGCCGGCCTCCGGAGCCGGGTAGACCTGGCGGCCGCCCGCGGAGCCGGGTAGACCTGGCGGCCCTTTTCACCGGCCGCTGCGGCAGCGACACCCCGCGTCCTCCGGGCGCCGCCGGCGGCCGCGCCGGCCTCCGGAGCCGGGTAGACCTGGCGGCCGCCCGCGGAGCCGGGTAGACCTGGCGGCCCTTTTCACCGGCCGCTGCGGCAGCGACACCCCGCGTCCTCCGGGCGCCGCCGGCGGCCGCGCCGGCCTCCGGAGCCGGGTAGACCTGGCGGCCGCCCGCGGAGCCGGGTAGACCTGGCGGCCGTTCGGTGCCCCTTGGGCGGGGGGGGGCGGGGGGGGCAGGTGCGCCTGTTTTTGGTTCGTTTTTTTCGGTTTTTTTTTTTTTTTCTTTCTTTTGAGATTTTAGCAAATCTGATTAAAAGGGCCACCCTCTCCCGGTTCTCCCGGACGGCATTTCTTTCCCCCTCCCGTTCCCGAGTTTGAACCACTTCTACTCCAAGGGAGCACGTTTAAACGTACCGTCTGATGCAAGAGTTATTTCACCTTTATTGATTCCGGCGGGAAATATTAATACAATATTAACGACAACCAGTTTTCAAAATAATTTTTGTTTCCTGACACACACACCCCCCCCCCCCACCCTCGTCGTTCTCATGCACGTGCACGCACCTATTCCGAGCCGGTGGCTGCCAGGCACTTGCCAGCTTCACCACACCAGCCAGCCCCTCTGCTCCGCTGCTGCCCCCCCCCCCCCAACCATATTCTGTCGGCGGGGTCCGGGCAGAGGTGGCAGCCCCCGGCACAAACTGCCTGGCTCCCCGGCGCGAGTTCGCTGTTCACTGGGTGCCTTCAGGACTGGTAGCCCCTTGCCAGGTTCAGGTTCGGGTCCCGGCGCTGCTGGGTACTCGCCGACTTTTGGTTTTGGTTTTTGCGGTCTTGGGCTTTTTTTGGGGGGTTGTTTTTAATTTTTCTCCCCCCCCCCCCCCCCGCCTGGTTTTTTTTGGTGTTTTTTTGACGTTTTCCTTTTTTTAATAAAATAAATACTTTAAAATACATATCTGCGATCCTGCAGGCACTGCCACCCCCCCCCCCCCCGGTGACACACGCGCGCTCAGAGGCGCGCGCGCACACACACACACACACACACACACACACACAGAACGCGACGCAGGCACACACAGCTACACGCACCCCTGCACGGGTGTGCTCCCCCTCCCTCCCCGCGCTGCAGTCCCGGACCTGCAGGCCAGTAGGTGCAGCCCCCCCCCCCCCCCCTCCCCCGGCCCCACCCGATCGCAGACTTTCCGGCGCCCTGGAGACGGGGGGTTGGGGGGCGGGTGGGGTGGTCTGCAGCCCGGCAACGGGGCCCCCGGAAACTGTGGTGTTTCCCGCCACGGCAACGGTCTGCTGCTCAGTCGCGGCGGCAGCAGCGGCGGGGAAAGGAGGCTAGAAAAGAGGGGGGGCGAGAGCGGCTGGCGAGCAGGCGGGGAGCCTGGCGCAGAGGTAGGCTGGCGAGGGGGGACGGTGTGTCTTTTCGGAGAAGGCTTCTGTTTGGATCGGTTGGAGTTTTATTTTTTTTTACTTCTCTCCCCCGTCCCCGTCCCCGTCCCCGTCCCCGTCCCCCCCGGTCGTTTAGTTTTCCCCCCGCGGCGGGGGCGGGCAGGAGTGGAGCAGGGCGAGAGCGGCTGGCGAGCAGGCGGGGAGCCTGGCGCAGAGGCAGGCTGGCGAGGGGGGACGGTGTGTCTTTTCGGAGAAGGCTTCTGTTTGGATCGGTTGGAGTTTTATTTTTTTTTACTTCTCTCCCCCGTCCCCGTCCCCGTCCCCGTCCCCGTCCCGTCCCCCCCGCCCCGGTCGTTTAGTTTTCCCCCCGCGGCGGGGGCGGGCAGGAGTGGAGCAGGGCGAGAGCGGCTGGCGAGCAGGCGGGGAGCCTGGCGCAGAGGCAGGCTGGCGAGGGGGGACGGTGTGTCTTTTCGGAGAAGGCTTCTGTTTGGATCGGTTGGAGTTTTATTTTTTTTTACTTCTCTCCCCCGTCCCCGTCCCCGTCCCCGTCCCCGTCCCCGTCCCGTCCCCCCCGCCCCGGTCGTTTAGTTTTCCCCCCGCGGCGGGGGCGGGCAGGAGTGGAGCAGGGCGAGAGCGGCTGGCGAGCAGGCGGGGAGCCTGGCGCAGAGGCAGGCTGGCGAGGGGGGACGGTGTGTCTTTTCGGAGAAGGCTTCTGTTTGGATCGGTTGGAGTTTTATTTTTTTTACTTCTCTCCCCCGTCCCCGTCCCCGTCCCCGTCCCCGTCCCACCCCCCCGGTCCTTTAGTTTTCCCCCCGCGGCGGCGGCGGGCGGGAGTGGAGCAGGGCGAGTGCGTGGCTGGCTGAGAAAGAAAGGCGGGAGCGGGGCCACGGGTGCGGCAGGATAGGGACTCGGCAGCTGGGGTTTAGAGACGGCAGGGCACCGGGGGGGCTCCCCTCTCCCGCCCGGGCACGGAGCCGGCAGGGACGCCGCAGGGTCCTAAAGTCTCCCGCCTTCCACCACCGGGGGCGGCAAGCCTGGTGGCGGAAGGGGGGAGCAGGGGCAGCCAGGCTCGGCGCGAACTGCGTGGCGGGAGGGCGGGGGGGCGGTGTGTGTGTGCGTGCAGCGGCGGGCCCGGGGTGACGGGGGTGGGGGGTGTCGGCCCGGGGCCCTGTTTCGGGCGGGGGGGGGGGGGGGCTGCGCGCGTGTGCGTTTTGAGCGCACGACTGTGAGCGGGGCAGCGGGTGGAGGGTTTGGGCTGGGGGGGGCCGGTTGCGGGGGGGGGGTGCGCACGTGTGTAGCCCCGTGCGAGTGGGTGCGGTGGCGGGCGGGAGGTGTTTGGGGCGGGGACTCGAATGGGGGGGGGCAGTGCGTGCGTGCGCGTGCGTGTGTCTAAGGGCGGGTGAGCGGCTGCAGCAGCAGGCGGTGGGCGTTCGGGCCGGGGGCCTGTTTTGGCGGGGTGCGGGCGCGCACGCAGGTGGAAATGAGAAAGATTTGTAACGGTGTCGCTAACGCCGCTTTCTCTGTTACAGCCCGGGTGGTCGGCCGCTTCGACGTCCGGCCTGCGCCCGTGCCTGCCTACGGGCGATGCGCTCGGCTCCCGGTCGGACCCGTCCCTGGCAAAGCAGCAGCCGCGTGCCTCGGCCTGGGCAGAGACCTGGGGCTCCAGGGCCCCAGCCAGGGCTGCCGGAGAGGCGCGCCGCGCTTCCGACAGAGGGGCATCAGCGGCTCCGTCGCCGGCGGGATGCGTTCGAGCGGTGAGGAAGGTCCCAGCGGCCTTAGGCGGTGGCGGGGGGCGCGCTCCTTCGGCGACGGGAGCGGGGGGGAAACGGCCCCGGGGTGGGCCGGTCAGCCGGCACGGCGGCCACGCGAGCTCGTCGTCTCCGAGGATGCTCGGCTAAGTCGGCCTCGGCCACAGGGACCGCTTGTCAGGCAGCCGACTGGCTTTCTTCAGAGGCCTGCGAGACCGCCGTCCCTCGGAGGCCAATGAACAGTTAATGCGCGATAACGCAGGGGCCGGAGAACGCTAACGTTAACCAAGAGCGTCGCAAGGTCCTAAAGGAGTGCCGCAATCAGACTTTAGGAGTCGGTAATTTATAATACTGGTGACTACTAATCGAGTCATATTCAATCCGTGACGATCCGCTGGTAGGTACGTACGTACGTACGTACGTATTCCTTCTCCGGCTATTAACGAAGGGACGCACACCTAGCGTGCGTGAACGAATGAGTTTTGTTATTTAAGGAACTGCCAGAAAGCGTATTACCGCGTAGCGCTAAATCAGTCGGTAGGTGACGCTCCATAAACGATACAATCCAGCATCGCTCGTCAACTGTTAATAACTTCAATCGATGACGATTCATAGCGTATCGATTCTTCTGTATTCGTTTAGGAGCGGATCCCACGCCAACGGTGCCACGCGGTACCCGGACGGCCACCGACTCGTACAGAGACGAGAGAGCAGCGTCGGCGCCTCTTCCCGAAGAAGTCGTTACCGATAAAGTACTCCGACTGCGGGTAACGCTTTGCTCTCACGTTTTTGACGCGTGCCTGCCTGCCTGCCTGCCTGCCTGCGTGCGCGGTAAAAGACAAGCTGTCAGACACAATAAATTTTAAGAAAGTGGAATCGCGGAGCGGTCTTAATACACTAATCAGGACCGGCCCGTAGCGCGGCCAGGGAGTGCAGGCCGACCCAGCAGCGTGGCCAGGTTTACCCGGAGACACAGGTAAGGAGGCCAGGACTACCCCGGAGCATCAGGTAGGGATACCGGGCTGACCCCCAGAAAGTCAGGTAGGGTGGCCGGGCCTACCCCGGAGCGCCTGTAGGGACCGCAGGTGTACCCCGGAGCACCGGCAGGGGTACCGGCACTACCCCGGAGGATGAGGTAGGGGCGCCAGGCCTACCCCGGAGCGTCGGGTAGGGACACCGGGATGACCCCAGAGGGTCAGGTAGGGTGGCCGGGCCTACCCCGGAGCGCCTGTAGGGACCGCAGGTGTACCCCGGAGCACCGGTAGGGGTACCGGCACTACCCCGGAGGATGAGGTAGGGGCGCCAGGCCTACCCCGGAGCGTCGGGTAGGGACACCGGGCTGACCCCAGAGGGTCAGGTAGGGTGGCCGGGCCTACCCCGGAGCGCCTGTAGGGACCGCAGGTGTACCCCGGAGCACCGGCAGGGGTACCGGCACTACCCCGGAGGATGAGGTAGGGGCGCCAGGCCTACCCCGGAGCGTCGGGTAGGGATACCGGGCTGACCCCGGAGGGTCAGGTAGGGTGGCCGGGCCTACCCCGGAGCGCCTGTAGGGACCGCAGGTGTACCCCGGAGCACCGGCAGGGGTACCGGCACTACCCCGGAGGATGAGGTAGGGGCGCCAGGCCTACCCCGGAGCGTCGGGTAGGGATACCGGGCTGACCCCGGAGGGTCAGGTAGGGTGGCCGGGCCTACCCCGGAGCGCCTGTAGGGACCGCAGGTGTACCCCGGAGCACCGGCAGGGGTACCGGCACTACCCCGGAGGATGAGGTAGGGGCGCCAGGCCTACCCCGGAGCGTCGGGTAGGGATACCGGGCTGACCCCGGAGGGTCAGGTAGGGTGGCCGGGCCTACCCCGGAGCGCCTGTAGGGACCGCAGGTGTACCCCGGAGCACCGGCAGGGGTACCGGCACTACCCCGGAGGATGAGGTAGGGGCGCCAGGCCTACCCCGGAGCGTCGGGTAGGGACACCGGGCTGACCCCAGAGGGTCAGGTAGGGTGGCCGGGCCTACCCCGGAGCGCCTGTAGGGACCGCAGGTGTACCCCGGAGCACCGGCAGGGGTACCGGCACTACCCCGGAGGATGAGGTAGGGGCGCCAGGCCTACCCCGGAGCGTCGGGTAGGGATACCGGGCTGACCCCGGAGGGTCAGGTAGGGTGGCCGGGCCTACCCCGGAGCGCCTGTAGGGACCGCAGGTGTACCCCGGAGCACCGGCAGGGGTACCGGCACTACCCCGGAGGATGAGGTAGGGGCGCCAGGCCTACCCCGGAGCGTCGGGTAGGGACACCGGGCTGACCCCAGAGGGTCAGGTAGGGTGGCCGGGCCTACCCCGGAGCGCCTGTAGGGACCGCAGGGGTATCCCGGAGCACCGGTAGGGGTACCGGCACTACCCCGGAGGATGAGGTAGGGGCGCCAGGCCTACCCCGGAGCGTCGGGTAGGGACACCGGGATGACCCCAGAGGGTCAGGTAGGGTGGCCGGGCCTACCCCGGAGCGCCTGTAGGGACCGCAGGTGTACCCCGGAGCACCGGCAGGGGTACGGGTACTACCCCGGAGGATGAGGTAGGGGCGCCAGGCCTACCCCGGAGCGTCGGGTAGGGATACCGGGCTGACCCCGGAGGGTCAGGTAGGGTGGCCGGGCCTACCCCGGAGCGCCTGTAGGGACCGCAGGTGTACCCCGGAGCACCGGCAGGGGTACCGGCACTACCCCGGAGGATGAGGTAGGGGCGCCAGGCCTACCCCGGAGCGTCGGGTAGGGATACCGGGCTGACCCCGGAGGGTCAGGTAGGGTGGCCGGGCCTACCCCGGAGCGCCTGTAGGGACAGCAGGTGTACCCCGGAGCACCGGTAGGGGTACCGGTACTACCCCGGAGGATGAGGTAGGGGCGCCAGGCCTACCCCGGAGCGTCGGGTAGGGACACCGGGCTGACCCCAGAGGGTCAGGTAGGGTGGCCGGGCCTACCCCGGAGCGCCTGTAGGGACCGCAGGTGTATCCCGGAGCACCGGTAGGGGTACGGGTACTACCCCGGAGGATGAGGTAGGGGCGCCAGGCCTACCCCGGAGCGTCGGGTAGGGATACCGGGCTGACCCCGGAGGGTCAGGTAGGGTGGCCGGGCCTACCCCGGAGCGCCTGTAGGGACCGCAGGTGTACCCCGGAGCACCGGCAGGGGTACCGGCACTACCCCGGAGGATGAGGTAGGGGCGCCAGGCCTACCCCGGAGCGTCGGGTAGGGATACCGGGCTGACCCCGGAGGGTCAGGTAGGGTGGCCGGGCCTACCCCGGAGCGCCTGTAGGGACCGCAGGTGTACCCCGGAGCACCGGCAGGGGTACCGGCACTACCCCGGAGGATGAGGTAGGGGCGCCAGGCCTACCCCGGAGCGTCGGGTAGGGACACCGGGCTGACCCCAGAGGGTCAGGTAGGGTGGCCGGGCCTACCCCGGAGCGCCTGTAGGGACCGCAGGTGTATCCCGGAGCACCGGCAGGGGTACCGGCACTACCCCGGAGGATGAGGTAGGGGCGCCAGGCCTACCCCGGAGCGTCGGGTAGGGACACCGGGATGACCCCAGAGGGTCAGGTAGGGTGGCCGGGCCTACCCCGGAGCGCCTGTAGGGACCGCAGGTGTACCCCGGAGCACCGGCAGGGGTACGGGTACTACCCCGGAGGATGAGGTAGGGGCGCCAGGCCTACCCCGGAGCGTCGGGTAGGGATACCGGGCTGACCCCGGAGGGTCAGGTAGGGTGGCCGGGCCTACCCCGGAGCGCCTGTAGGGACCGCAGGTGTACCCCGGAGCACCGGCAGGGGTACCGGCACTACCCCGGAGGATGAGGTAGGGGCGCCAGGCCTACCCCGGAGCGTCGGGTAGGGATACCGGGCTGACCCCGGAGGGTCAGGTAGGGTGGCCGGGCCTACCCCGGAGCGCCTGTAGGGACAGCAGGTGTACCCCGGAGCACCGGTAGGGGTACCGGTACTACCCCGGAGGATGAGGTAGGGGCGCCAGGCCTACCCCGGAGCGTCGGGTAGGGACACCGGGCTGACCCCAGAGGGTCAGGTAGGGTGGCCGGGCCTACCCCGGAGCGCCTGTAGGGACCGCAGGTGTATCCCGGAGCACCGGTAGGGGTACGGGTACTACCCCGGAGGATGAGGTAGGGGCGCCAGGCCTACCCCGGAGCGTCGGGTAGGGATACCGGGCTGACCCCGGAGGGTCAGGTAGGGTGGCCGGGCCTACCCCGGAGCGCCTGTAGGGACCGCAGGTGTACCCCGGAGCACCGGCAGGGGTACCGGCACTACCCCGGAGGATGAGGTAGGGGCGCCAGGCCTACCCCGGAGCGTCGGGTAGGGATACCGGGCTGACCCCAGAGGGTCAGGTAGGGTGGCCGGGCCTACCCCGGAGCGCCTGTAGGGACAGCAGGTGTACCCCGGAGCACCGGTAGGGGTACCGGTACTACCCCGGAGCATGAGGTAGGGGCGCCAGGCGTACCCCGGAGCGTCGGGTAGGGACACCGGGCTGACCCCAGAGGGTCAGGTAGGGTGGCCGGGCCTACCCCGGAGCGCCTGTAGGGACAGCAGGTGTATCCCGGAGCACCGGTAGGGGTACGGGTACTACCCCGGAGGATGAGGTAGGGGCGCCAGGCCTACCCCGGAGCGTCGGGTAGGGACACCGGGCTGACCCCAGAGGGTCAGGTAGGGTGGCCGGGCCTACCCCGGAGCGCCTGTAGGGACAGCAGGTGTACCCCGGAGCACCGGTAGGGGTACGGGTACTACCCCGGAGGATGAGGTAGGGGCGCCAGGCCTACCCTGGAGCGTCGGGTAGGGACACCGGGCTGACCCCAGAGGGTCAGGTAGGGTGGCCGGGCCTACCCCGGAGCGCCTGTAGGGACAGCAGGTGTATCCCGGAGCACCGGTAGGGGTACCGGCACTACCCCAGAGGATGAGGTAGGGGCGTCAGGCCTACCCCGGAGCGTCGGGTAGGGATACCGGGCTGACCCCAGAGGGTCAGGTAGGGTGGCCGGGCCTACCCTGGAGGGTCAGGATGGGGGGCCGGGATCCATCGCCGCGTGCCCGTAGGGACAGCAGGTAGAACTCCGGCACATCACAAAGGGTTCCGCCACGGGCCCAGAGTACTGGTGGGGGAACGGGTTCTATCCCGGAACGTCGCCTGGGGACACCGGGCGTAAGGCGGAGGGTCGGGTAGGAAGGCTGGGTCTAAACTCGCGCGCCCGTAGGGACAGCAGTTTTTCCCCTGGCGTACCGGGCGGGGGTACCGGTACTACCCCGGAGTACCGGGTGGGGGTACCGGTACTGCCCCGGAGTAATGACGGGGGTACACGGGTACTACCCCGGGGTACCGGGCGGGGGTATACGGGTACTGCCCCGGAGTACCGGGCGGGGGTACCGGTACTACCCCGGAGTACCGGGTGGGGGTACCGGTACTGCCCCGGAGTACTGACGGGGGTACACGGGTACTACCCTGGAGTACCGGGCGGGGGTATACGGGTACTGCCCCGGAGTACCGGTCGGGGGTATACGGGTACTACCCCGGAGTACCGGGCGGGGGTATGCGGGTACTGCCCCGGAGGAACGGGTGGAGGTATATGGGTACTTCCCCGGAGTACCGGGCGGGGGTACCGGTACTGCCCCGGAGTACTGACGGGGGTCCACGGGTACTACCCCGGGGTACCGGGCGGGGGTATACGGGTACTGCCCCGGGGTACCGGGCGGGGGTATACGGGTACTACCCCGGAGTACCGGGCGGGCTCACGGGTACTGCCCCGGAGTACCGGGCGGGGGTACCGGTACTACACCAGAGCGCTGGGAAGCAACGCCAGGCCTACCCCGGAGCATCAGGTAGGGATACCGGGCCTACCCTGGAGGGTCAGGATGGGGGGCCGGGATCTAACACCACGCGCCCGTAGGGACAGCAGGCGGAACACTGGCGCGTCACAAAGGGTTCCGCCACGGGCCCAGAGTACTGGTGGGGGAACGGGTTCTATCCCGGATCGTCGCCTAGGGAGACCGGGCCTAAGGAGGAGGGTCGGGTAGGAAGGGTGGGTCTAAACCCGCGCGCCCGTAGGGACATCAGGTGTACCCCGGAGTACCCCGGAGTACCGGGCGGGGGCATACGGGGACTGCCCCGGAGTACCGGGCGGGGGTATGCGGGTACTACGAAGGAGTACAGGTGGGGGCATACGGGTACTGCCCCGGAGTACCGGGCGGGGGTATGCGGGTACTGCCCCGGAGTACCGGGCGGGGGTATACGGGTACTACGAAGGAGCACAGGTGGGGGTTACGGGTAGTACCCCGGAGTACCGGGCGGGGGCATACGGGTACTGCCCCGGAGTACCGGGCGGGGGTATGCGGGTACTGCCCCGGAGTACCGGGCGGGGGTATACGGGTACTACCAAGGAGTACAGGTGGGGGTTACGGGTACTACCAAGGAGTACCGGGCGGGGGTATACGGGTACTACGAAGGAGTACAGGTGGGGGTTACGGGTAGTACCCCGGAGTACCGGGCGGGGGCATACGGGTACTGCCCCGGAGTACCGGGCGGGGGCATAGGGGTGCTGCCCCGGAGTACCGGGCGGGGGTATGCGGGTACTGCCCCGGAGTACCGGGCGGGGGGCATACGGGTACTACCAAGGAGTACAGGTGGGGGTTACGGGTAGTACCCCGGAGTACCGGGCGGGGGTACCGGTACTGCCCCGGAGTACCGGGCGGGGGTATGCGGGTACTGCCCCGGAGTACCGGGTGGAGGTATATGGGTACTTCCCCGGAGTACCGGGCGGGGGTTACGGGTACTACCAAGGACTACAGGTGGGGGTTACGGGTAGTACCCCGGAGTACCGGGCAGGGGTACCGGTACTGCCCCGGAGTACCGGGCGGGTGCATACGGGTACTGCCCCGGAGTACCGGGCGGGGGTACCGGTACTGCCCCGGAGTACCGGGCGGGGGTATGCGGGTACTGCCCCGGAGTACCGGGTGGAGGTATATGGGTACTTCCCCGGAGTACCGGGCGGGGGTTACGGGTACTACCAAGGAGTACAGGTGGGGGTTACGGGTAGTACCCCGGAGTACCGGGCGGGGGGTACCGGTACTGCCCCGGAGTACCGGGCGGGGGTATACGGGTACTACCAAGGAGTACAGGTGGGGGTTACGGGTACTACCCCTGGCTGCCGGGTGGGGGTACTGGTACTACCCCGGAGTACCAATGAGGGTTACGGGTACTACCCCTGGCTGCCG
>NW_027439356.1:50000-62500 GCF_964188355.1 Buteo buteo
GCAGGTGCGGGGGCTCTGCGTGCGAGTGAGAGGGCAACGTCCGCGGAGAGGTGCAACGCCGGCCTGAACACCGGCAGAGCCGGCCCGCCGGGAAGCCCCTCCGACGCGCCCTAAACGCCTCATCGATCAGTAAGGGAAGGGAACGGAGGAAGGAGCGGAGGCCCCACGGCCACGAGTCCTGGGACAGCGACGGCCACTCGCACCCATCGCCAACCGGGGGCGGACGGCAGGTGCGGGGGCTCTGCGTGCGAGTGAGAGGGCAACGTCCGCGGAGAGGTGCAACGCCGGCCTGAACACCGGCAGAGCCGGCCCGCCGGGAAGCCCCTCCGACGCGCCCTAAACGCCTCATCGATCAGTAAGGGAAGGGAACGGAGGAAGGAGCGGAGGCCCCACGGCCACGAGTCCTGGGACAGCGACGGCCACTCGCACCCGTCGCCAACCGGGGGCAGACGGCAGGTGCGGGGGCTCTGCGTGCGAGTGAGGGCAACGCCTGCGAGAGGTGCTCCAACGGCCTGAACACCGGCAGAGCCGGCCCGCCGTGGAGGCTCTCCGACGCACCCGAGGACGCCTCAGCGGGCGCTGCCTGTGGGTCTGGATCAGTCAAATCGTAGAGCGGGAGGTGCCACGGGCCACCCAGCTCCAGACAACGATTCCCTTGAGGAAGGTAACGGGACCGGGGGATGGCCACAGCAGGCTCAACTCCCCCAGCTCCTCCAGCGTTCGAGTGCCGGCAACCACCACCGGCTGCCGGTCTTTGCCCGCCCCACAGGCAACCGCTTGCCGTCGGGGAAAAAAAAGGCACCTGGACCCATGCCACGCACGGGTGTTCGGGGCCTGGGGGAATGCCACAGAAGCGAGACAACCCCAGCCGCCTGCGTTCGACTTGCCAGCCACCAGGTACAGCCGCACTTTTCTTCCCGCTTCGCGGGCTCCAGCTTAAGGCCGGAGAAAACGCGATGAGGTGCCGCCACCTCTAACCCGGTACAGCGCTGCAGACCTTTCCACCGAGCCCTCCTGCAACCAGGCAAGCCGGGGCAGGCCGGACACCACAGGCCGCCCACGCGTGGCTCATGCCGGCAGAAACAGGACGAGGCGCTGCAGCCTCTCACCTGTGCCATCATCGGGCCCTCGGGGGCTGGGGGAAGCTGCGGCACGCACGAGAACCCCCAGCCGTCTGCATCCGGCTGCCAGCCACCGGGACCGGCTGCCGCTTGCACTCTGCCCAATTCGTGCATGGGCTCCAGCTTAAGGCCGGAGAAAACGCGATGAGGTGCCGCCACCTCTAACCCGGTACAGCGCTGCAGACCTTTCCACCGAGCCCTCCTGCAACCAGGCAAGCCGGGGCAGGCCGGACACCACAGGCCGCCCACGCGTGGCTCATGCCGGCAGAAACAGGACGAGGCGCTGCGGCCTCTCACCTGTGCCATCATCGGGCCCTCGGGGGCTGGGGGAAGCTGCGGCACGCACGAGAACCCCCAGCCGTCTGCATCCGGCTGCCAGCCACCGGGACCGGCTGCCGCTTGCACTCTGCCCAATTCGTGCATGGGCTCCAGCTTAAGGCCGGAGAAAACGCGATGAGGTGCCGCCACCTCTAAACCCGGTACAGCGCTGCAGACCTTTCCACCGAGCCCTCCTGCAACCAGGCAAGCCGGGGCAGGCCGGACACCACAGGCCGCCCACGCGTGGCTCATGCCGGCAGAAACAGGACGAGGCGCTGCGGCCTCTCACCTGTGCCATCATCGGGCCCTCGGGGGCTGGGGGGAAGCTGCGGCACGCACGAGAACCCCCAGCCGTCTGCATCCGGCTGCCAGCCACCGGGACCGGCTGCCGCTCTGCCCGCTCCAGCTTAAGGCCAGAGTCAAAGGACGAGGTGCCGCCACCTCGCCCGCCCATCACCAGGCCCTCAGGAGGCGGCAGCAGCCGCGGCGGGCTGGATGCTCACGGGCAGCTGCCCTCGCATATACCAGCGCTCCACCTTTGCCATCATCGGGCCCTCCGGGGCCGGGGGAAAGCCGAGGCAGGCTCGGCTCCACCCGGTCTTCCAGCGTTCGAGTGCCGGTGGCCGCCGCCGGCCACCGGGCTATGCCCTGCGGAATCCACCTTTGCACCTCTCGCACCACTCGGGTCAACAGCCACCGCCAGCCTGCCAGACCCTCGCAGGCGCCCGGCTGGCTTACTTGGAAAACACCGGGAGAGACCAACCGGCCGAACAGACAGTAAACGAGCCGAACCACCAGGCAAAACCACCACCACAACGGCCGCCCAGCGCTCCACTTCGCCGGCTGAGCCGTAAGCCTTGCAGCCGCTCACTAGCGCTGCTCCGTGCACGAGTCACCACTACCTCCTATAGTACGGGAGATCACGTCCCCGCCCCCGGCCGGCTCCAAGAGTGCCGTCCCTGCCCACCGGGGAGACCCGCCAATGACACCGACTTTTACGATGACGTAACTGGAGGCAGCGAAAAACAGCGACCCCTTGGCCAGCTCCGAGAAAGTGGCGGGGCTATCAGGTCTACCTCCCCGCCCCCGAAATGCGGCTAAGTCCCGCCGGAGCCGGGTAGACCTGGCGGCTCTTTTCACCGGCCGCTGCGGCAGCGACACCCCGCGTCCTCCGGGCGCCGCCGGCGGCCGCGCCGGCCTCCGGAGCCGGGTAGACCTGGCGGCCGCCCGCGGAGCCGGGTAGACCTGGCGGCCCTTTTCACCGGCCGCTGCGGCAGCGACACCCCGCGTCCTCCGGGCGCCGCCGGCGGCCGCGCCGGCCTCCGGAGCCGGGTAGACCTGGCGGCCGCCCGCGGAGCCGGGTAGACCTGGCGGCCCTTTTCACCGGCCGCTGCGGCAGCGACACCCCGCGTCCTCCGGGCGCCGCCGGCGGCCGCGCCGGCCTCCGGAGCCGGGTAGACCTGGCGGCCGCCCGCGGAGCCGGGTAGACCTGGCGGCCCTTTTCACCGGCCGCTGCGGCAGCGACACCCCGCGTCCTCCGGGCGCCGCCGGCGGCCGCGCCGGCCTCCGGAGCCGGGTAGACCTGGCGGCCGCCCGCGGAGCCGGGTAGACCTGGCGGCCCTTTTCACCGGCCGCTGCGGCAGCGACACCCCGCGTCCTCCGGGCGCCGCCGGCGGCCGCGCCGGCCTCCGGAGCCGGGTAGACCTGGCGGCCGCCCGCGGAGCCGGGTAGACCTGGCGGCCCTTTTCACCGGCCGCTGCGGCAGCGACACCCCGCGTCCTCCGGGCGCCGCCGGCGGCCGCGCCGGCCTCCGGAGCCGGGTAGACCTGGCGGCCGCCCGCGGAGCCGGGTAGACCTGGCGGCCCTTTTCACCGGCCGCTGCGGCAGCGACACCCCGCGTCCTCCGGGCGCCGCCGGCGGCCGCGCCGGCCTCCGGAGCCGGGTAGACCTGGCGGCCGCCCGCGGAGCCGGGTAGACCTGGCGGCCGTTCGGTGCCCCTTGGGCGGGGGGGGGCGGGGGGGGCAGGTGCGCCTGTTTTTGGTTCGTTTTTTTCGGTTTTTTTTTTTTTTTCTTTCTTTTGAGATTTTAGCAAATCTGATTAAAAGGGCCACCCTCTCCCGGTTCTCCCGGACGGCATTTCTTTCCCCCTCCCGTTCCCGAGTTTGAACCACTTCTACTCCAAGGGAGCACGTTTAAACGTACCGTCTGATGCAAGAGTTATTTCACCTTTATTGATTCCGGCGGGAAATATTAATACAATATTAACGACAACCAGTTTTCAAAATAATTTTTGTTTCCTGACACACACACCCCCCCCCCCCACCCTCGTCGTTCTCATGCACGTGCACGCACCTATTCCGAGCCGGTGGCTGCCAGGCACTTGCCAGCTTCACCACACCAGCCAGCCCCTCTGCTCCGCTGCTGCCCCCCCCCCCCCAACCATATTCTGTCGGCGGGGTCCGGGCAGAGGTGGCAGCCCCCGGCACAAACTGCCCGGCTCCCCGGCGCGAGTTCGCTGTTCACTGGGTGCCTTCAGGACTGGTAGCCCCTTGCCAGGTTCAGGTTCGGGTCCCGGCGCTGCTGGGTACTCGCCGACTTTTGGTTTTGGTTTTTGCGGTCTTGGGCTTTTTTTGGGGGGTTGTTTTTAATTTTTCTCCCCCCCCCCCCCCCGCCTGGTTTTTTTTGGTGTTTTTTTGACGTTTTCCTTTTTTTAATAAAATAAATACTTTAAAATACATATCTGCGATCCTGCAGGCACTGCCACCCCCCCCCCCCCCGGTGACACACGCGCGCTCAGAGGCGCGCGCGCACACACACACACACACACACACACACAGAACGCGACGCAGGCACACACAGCTACACGCACCCCTGCACGGGTGTGCTCCCCCTCCCTCCCCGCGCTGCAGTCCCGGACCTGCAGGCCAGTAGGTGCAGCCCCCCCCCCTCCCCCGGCCCCACCCGATCGCAGACTTTCCGGCGCCCTGGAGACGGGGGGTTGGGGGGCGGGTGGGGTGGTCTGCAGCCCGGCAACGGGGCCCCCGGAAACTGTGGTGTTTCCCGCCACGGCAACGGTCTGCTGCTCAGTCGCGGCGGCAGCAGCGGCGGGGAAAGGAGGCTAGAAAAGAGGGGGGGCGAGAGCGGCTGGCGAGCAGGCGGGGAGCCTGGCGCAGAGGTAGGCTGGCGAGGGGGGACGGTGTGTCTTTTCGGAGAAGGCTTCTGTTTGGATCGGTTGGAGTTTTATTTTTTTTTACTTCTCTCCCCCGTCCCCGTCCCCGTCCCCGTCCCCGTCCCCCCCGGTCGTTTAGTTTTCCCCCCGCGGCGGGGGCGGGCAGGAGTGGAGCAGGGCGAGAGCGGCTGGCGAGCAGGCGGGGAGCCTGGCGCAGAGGCAGGCTGGCGAGGGGGGACGGTGTGTCTTTTCGGAGAAGGCTTCTGTTTGGATCGGTTGGAGTTTTATTTTTTTTTACTTCTCTCCCCCGTCCCCGTCCCCGTCCCCGTCCCCGTCCCGTCCCCCCCGCCCCGGTCGTTTAGTTTTCCCCCCGCGGCGGGGGCGGGCAGGAGTGGAGCAGGGCGAGAGCGGCTGGCGAGCAGGCGGGGAGCCTGGCGCAGAGGCAGGCTGGCGAGGGGGGACGGTGTGTCTTTTCGGAGAAGGCTTCTGTTTGGATCGGTTGGAGTTTTATTTTTTTTTACTTCTCTCCCCCGTCCCCGTCCCCGTCCCCGTCCCCGTCCCCGTCCCGTCCCCCCCGCCCCGGTCGTTTAGTTTTCCCCCCGCGGCGGGGGCGGGCAGGAGTGGAGCAGGGCGAGAGCGGCTGGCGAGCAGGCGGGGAGCCTGGCGCAGAGGCAGGCTGGCGAGGGGGGACGGTGTGTCTTTTCGGAGAAGGCTTCTGTTTGGATCGGTTGGAGTTTTATTTTTTTTACTTCTCTCCCCCGTCCCCGTCCCCGTCCCCGTCCCCGTCCCACCCCCCCGGTCCTTTAGTTTTCCCCCCGCGGCGGCGGCGGGCGGGAGTGGAGCAGGGCGAGTGCGTGGCTGGCTGAGAAAGAAAGGCGGGAGCGGGGCCACGGGTGCGGCAGGATAGGGACTCGGCAGCTGGGGTTTAGAGACGGCAGGGCACCGGGGGGGCTCCCCTCTCCCGCCCGGGCACGGAGCCGGCAGGGACGCCGCAGGGTCCTAAAGTCTCCCGCCTTCCACCACCGGGGGCGGCAAGCCTGGTGGCGGAAGGGGGGAGCAGGGGCAGCCAGGCTCGGCGCGAACTGCGTGGCGGGAGGGCGGGGGGGCGGTGTGTGTGTGCGTGCAGCGGCGGGCCCGGGGTGACGGGGGTGGGGGGTGTCGGCCCGGGGCCCTGTTTCGGGCGGGGGGGGGGGGGGGCTGCGCGCGTGTGCGTTTTGAGCGCACGACTGTGAGCGGGGCAGCGGGTGGAGGGTTTGGGCTGGGGGGGGCCGGTTGCGGGGGGGGGGTGCGCACGTGTGTAGCCCCGTGCGAGTGGGTGCGGTGGCGGGCGGGAGGTGTTTGGGGCGGGGACTCGAATGGGGGGGGGCAGTGCGTGCGTGCGCGTGCGTGTGTCTAAGGGCGGGTGAGCGGCTGCAGCAGCAGGCGGTGGGCGTTCGGGCCGGGGGCCTGTTTTGGCGGGGTGCGGGCGCGCACGCAGGTGGAAATGAGAAAGATTTGTAACGGTGTCGCTAACGCCGCTTTCTCTGTTACAGCCCGGGTGGTCGGCCGCTTCGACGTCCGGCCTGCGCCCGTGCCTGCCTACGGGCGATGCGCTCGGCTCCCGGTCGGACCCGTCCCTGGCAAAGCAGCAGCCGCGTGCCTCGGCCTGGGCAGAGACCTGGGGCTCCAGGGCCCCAGCCAGGGCTGCCGGAGAGGCGCGCCGCGCTTCCGACAGAGGGGCATCAGCGGCTCCGTCGCCGGCGGGATGCGTTCGAGCGGTGAGGAAGGTCCCAGCGGCCTTAGGCGGTGGCGGGGGGCGCGCTCCTTCGGCGACGGGAGCGGGGGGGAAACGGCCCCGGGGTGGGCCGGTCAGCCGGCACGGCGGCCACGCGAGCTCGTCGTCTCCGAGGATGCTCGGCTAAGTCGGCCTCGGCCACAGGGACCGCTTGTCAGGCAGCCGACTGGCTTTCTTCAGAGGCCTGCGAGACCGCCGTCCCTCGGAGGCCAATGAACAGTTAATGCGCGATAACGCAGGGGCCGGAGAACGCTAACGTTAACCAAGAGCGTCGCAAGGTCCTAAAGGAGTGCCGCAATCAGACTTTAGGAGTCGGTAATTTATAATACTGGTGACTACTAATCGAGTCATATTCAATCCGTGACGATCCGCTGGTAGGTACGTACGTACGTACGTACGTATTCCTTCTCCGGCTATTAACGAAGGGACGCACACCTAGCGTGCGTGAACGAATGAGTTTTGTTATTTAAGGAACTGCCAGAAAGCGTATTACCGCGTAGCGCTAAATCAGTCGGTAGGTGACGCTCCATAAACGATACAATCCAGCATCGCTCGTCAACTGTTAATAACTTCAATCGATGACGATTCATAGCGTATCGATTCTTCTGTATTCGTTTAGGAGCGGATCCCACGCCAACGGTGCCACGCGGTACCCGGACGGCCACCGACTCGTACAGAGACGAGAGAGCAGCGTCGGCGCCTCTTCCCGAAGAAGTCGTTACCGATAAAGTACTCCGACTGCGGGTAACGCTTTGCTCTCACGTTTTTGACGCGTGCCTGCCTGCCTGCCTGCCTGCCTGCGTGCGCGGTAAAAGACAAGCTGTCAGACACAATAAATTTTAAGAAAGTGGAATCGCGGAGCGGTCTTAATACACTAATCAGGACCGGCCCGTAGCGCGGCCAGGGAGTGCAGGCCGACCCAGCAGCGTGGCCAGGTTTACCCGGAGACACAGGTAAGGAGGCCAGGACTACCCCGGAGCATCAGGTAGGGATACCGGGCTGACCCCCAGAAAGTCAGGTAGGGTGGCCGGGCCTACCCCGGAGCGCCTGTAGGGACCGCAGGTGTACCCCGGAGCACCGGCAGGGGTACCGGCACTACCCCGGAGGATGAGGTAGGGGCGCCAGGCCTACCCCGGAGCGTCGGGTAGGGACACCGGGATGACCCCAGAGGGTCAGGTAGGGTGGCCGGGCCTACCCCGGAGCGCCTGTAGGGACCGCAGGTGTACCCCGGAGCACCGGTAGGGGTACCGGCACTACCCCGGAGGATGAGGTAGGGGCGCCAGGCCTACCCCGGAGCGTCGGGTAGGGACACCGGGCTGACCCCAGAGGGTCAGGTAGGGTGGCCGGGCCTACCCCGGAGCGCCTGTAGGGACCGCAGGTGTACCCCGGAGCACCGGCAGGGGTACCGGCACTACCCCGGAGGATGAGGTAGGGGCGCCAGGCCTACCCCGGAGCGTCGGGTAGGGATACCGGGCTGACCCCGGAGGGTCAGGTAGGGTGGCCGGGCCTACCCCGGAGCGCCTGTAGGGACCGCAGGTGTACCCCGGAGCACCGGCAGGGGTACCGGCACTACCCCGGAGGATGAGGTAGGGGCGCCAGGCCTACCCCGGAGCGTCGGGTAGGGATACCGGGCTGACCCCGGAGGGTCAGGTAGGGTGGCCGGGCCTACCCCGGAGCGCCTGTAGGGACCGCAGGTGTACCCCGGAGCACCGGCAGGGGTACCGGCACTACCCCGGAGGATGAGGTAGGGGCGCCAGGCCTACCCCGGAGCGTCGGGTAGGGATACCGGGCTGACCCCGGAGGGTCAGGTAGGGTGGCCGGGCCTACCCCGGAGCGCCTGTAGGGACCGCAGGTGTACCCCGGAGCACCGGCAGGGGTACCGGCACTACCCCGGAGGATGAGGTAGGGGCGCCAGGCCTACCCCGGAGCGTCGGGTAGGGACACCGGGCTGACCCCAGAGGGTCAGGTAGGGTGGCCGGGCCTACCCCGGAGCGCCTGTAGGGACCGCAGGTGTACCCCGGAGCACCGGCAGGGGTACCGGCACTACCCCGGAGGATGAGGTAGGGGCGCCAGGCCTACCCCGGAGCGTCGGGTAGGGATACCGGGCTGACCCCGGAGGGTCAGGTAGGGTGGCCGGGCCTACCCCGGAGCGCCTGTAGGGACCGCAGGTGTACCCCGGAGCACCGGCAGGGGTACCGGCACTACCCCGGAGGATGAGGTAGGGGCGCCAGGCCTACCCCGGAGCGTCGGGTAGGGACACCGGGCTGACCCCAGAGGGTCAGGTAGGGTGGCCGGGCCTACCCCGGAGCGCCTGTAGGGACCGCAGGGGTATCCCGGAGCACCGGTAGGGGTACCGGCACTACCCCGGAGGATGAGGTAGGGGCGCCAGGCCTACCCCGGAGCGTCGGGTAGGGACACCGGGATGACCCCAGAGGGTCAGGTAGGGTGGCCGGGCCTACCCCGGAGCGCCTGTAGGGACCGCAGGTGTACCCCGGAGCACCGGCAGGGGTACGGGTACTACCCCGGAGGATGAGGTAGGGGCGCCAGGCCTACCCCGGAGCGTCGGGTAGGGATACCGGGCTGACCCCGGAGGGTCAGGTAGGGTGGCCGGGCCTACCCCGGAGCGCCTGTAGGGACCGCAGGTGTACCCCGGAGCACCGGCAGGGGTACCGGCACTACCCCGGAGGATGAGGTAGGGGCGCCAGGCCTACCCCGGAGCGTCGGGTAGGGATACCGGGCTGACCCCGGAGGGTCAGGTAGGGTGGCCGGGCCTACCCCGGAGCGCCTGTAGGGACAGCAGGTGTACCCCGGAGCACCGGTAGGGGTACCGGTACTACCCCGGAGGATGAGGTAGGGGCGCCAGGCCTACCCCGGAGCGTCGGGTAGGGACACCGGGCTGACCCCAGAGGGTCAGGTAGGGTGGCCGGGCCTACCCCGGAGCGCCTGTAGGGACCGCAGGTGTATCCCGGAGCACCGGTAGGGGTACGGGTACTACCCCGGAGGATGAGGTAGGGGCGCCAGGCCTACCCCGGAGCGTCGGGTAGGGATACCGGGCTGACCCCGGAGGGTCAGGTAGGGTGGCCGGGCCTACCCCGGAGCGCCTGTAGGGACCGCAGGTGTACCCCGGAGCACCGGCAGGGGTACCGGCACTACCCCGGAGGATGAGGTAGGGGCGCCAGGCCTACCCCGGAGCGTCGGGTAGGGACACCGGGCTGACCCCGGAGGGTCAGGTAGGGTGGCCGGGCCTACCCCGGAGCGCCTGTAGGGACAGCAGGTGTACCCCGGAGCACCGGTAGGGGTACCGGTACTACCCCGGAGCATGAGGTAGGGGCGCCAGGCGTACCCCGGAGCGTCGGGTAGGGACACCGGGCTGACCCCAGAGGGTCAGGTAGGGTGGCCGGGCCTACCCCGGAGCGCCTGTAGGGACAGCAGGTGTATCCCGGAGCACCGGTAGGGGTACGGGTACTACCCCGGAGGATGAGGTAGGGGCGCCAGGCCTACCCCGGAGCGTCGGGTAGGGACACCGGGCTGACCCCAGAGGGTCAGGTAGGGTGGCCGGGCCTACCCCGGAGCGCCTGTAGGGACAGCAGGTGTACCCCGGAGCACCGGTAGGGGTACGGGTACTACCCCGGAGGATGAGGTAGGGGCGCCAGGCCTACCCTGGAGCGTCGGGTAGGGACACCGGGCTGACCCCAGAGGGTCAGGTAGGGTGGCCGGGCCTACCCCGGAGCGCCTGTAGGGACAGCAGGTGTATCCCGGAGCACCGGTAGGGGTACCGGCACTACCCCAGAGGATGAGGTAGGGGCGTCAGGCCTACCCCGGAGCGTCGGGTAGGGATACCGGGCTGACCCCAGAGGGTCAGGTAGGGTGGCCGGGCCTACCCGGGATGGTCAGGATGGGGGGCCGGGATCCATCGCCGCGTGCCCGTAGGGACAGCAGGTAGAACTCCGGCGCATCACAAAGGGTTCCGCCACGGGCCCAGAGTACTGGTGGGGGAACGGGTTCTATCCCGGAACGTCGCCTGGGGACACCGGGCGTAAGGCGGAGGGTCGGGTAGGAAGGCTGGGTCTAAACTCGCGCGCCCGTAGGGACAGCAGTTTTTCCCCTGGCGTACCGGGCGGGGGTACCGGTACTACCCCGGAGTACCGGGTGGGGGTACCGGTACTGCCCCGGAGTAATGACGGGGGTACACGGGTACTACCCCGGGGTACCGGGCGGGGGTATACGGGTACTGCCCCGGAGTACCGGGCGGGGGTACCGGTACTACCCCGGAGTACCGGGTGGGGGTACCGGTACTGCCCCGGAGTACTGACGGGGGTACACGGGTACTACCCTGGAGTACCGGGCGGGGGTATACGGGTACTGCCCCGGAGTACCGGGCGGGGGTATACGGGTACTACCCCGGAGTACCGGGCGGGGGTATGCGGGTACTGCCCCGGAGGAACGGGTGGAGGTATATGGGTACTTCCCCGGAGTACCGGGCGGGGGTACCGGTACTGCCCCGGAGTACTGACGGGGGTCCACGGGTACTACCCCGGGGTACCGGGCGGGGGTATACGGGTACTGCCCCGGGGTACCGGGCGGGGGTATACGGGTACTACCCCGGAGTACCGGGCGGGCTCACGGGTACTGCCCCGGAGTACCGGGCGGGGGTACCGGTACTACACCAGAGCGCTGGGAAGCAACGCCAGGCCTACCCCGGAGCATCAGGTAGGGATACCGGGCCTACCCTGGAGGGTCAGGATGGGGGGCCGGGATCTAACACCACGCGCCCGTAGGGACAGCAGGCGGAACACTGGCGCGTCACAAAGGGTTCCGCCACGGGCCCAGAGTACTGGTGGGGGAACGGGTTCTATCCCGGATCGTCGCCTAGGGAGACCGGGCCTAAGGAGGAGGGTCGGGTAGGAAGGGTGGGTCTAAACCCGCGCGCCCGTAGGGACATCAGGTGTACCCCGGAGTACCCCGGAGTACCGGGCGGGGGCATACGGGGACTGCCCCGGAGTACCGGGCGGGGGTATGCGGGTACTACGAAGGAGTACAGGTGGGGGCATACGGGTACTGCCCCGGAGTACCGGGCGGGGGTATGCGGGTACTGCCCCGGAGTACCGGGCGGGGGTATACGGGTACTACGAAGGAGCACAGGTGGGGGTTACGGGTAGTACCCCGGAGTACCGGGCGGGGGCATACGGGTACTGCCCCGGAGTACCGGGCGGGGGTATGCGGGTACTGCCCCGGAGTACCGGGCGGGGGTATACGGGTACTACCAAGGAGTACAGGTGGGGGTTACGGGTACTACCAAGGAGTACCGGGCGGGGGTATACGGGTACTACGAAGGAGTACAGGTGGGGGTTACGGGTAGTACCCCGGAGTACCGGGCGGGGGCATACGGGTACTGCCCCGGAGTACCGGGCGGGGGCATAGGGGTGCTGCCCCGGAGTACCGGGCGGGGGTATGCGGGTACTGCCCCGGAGTACCGGGCGGGGGGCATACGGGTACTACCAAGGAGTACAGGTGGGGGTTACGGGTAGTACCCCGGAGTACCGGGCGGGGGTACCGGTACTGCCCCGGAGTACCGGGCGGGGGTATGCGGGTACTGCCCCGGAGTACCGGGTGGAGGTATATGGGTACTTCCCCGGAGTACCGGGCGGGGGTTACGGGTACTACCAAGGACTACAGGTGGGGGTTACGGGTAGTACCCCGGAGTACCGGGCAGGGGTACCGGTACTGCCCCGGAGTACCGGGCGGGTGCATACGGGTACTGCCCCGGAGTACCGGGCGGGGGTACCGGTACTGCCCCGGAGTACCGGGCGGGGGTATGCGGGTACTGCCCCGGAGTACCGGGTGGAGGTATATGGGTACTTCCCCGGAGTACCGGGCGGGGGTTACGGGTACTACCAAGGAGTACAGGTGGGGGTTACGGGTAGTACCCCGGAGTACCGGGCGGGGGGTACCGGTACTGCCCCGGAGTACCGGGCGGGGGTATACGGGTACTACCAAGGAGTACAGGTGGGGGTTACGGGTACTACCCCTGGCTGCCGGGTGGGGGTACTGGTACTACCCCGGAGTACCAATGAGGGTTACGGGTACTACCCCTGGCTGCCGGGTAGGGGTAATGGTA
>NW_027439356.1:75000-85000 GCF_964188355.1 Buteo buteo
TGCGTGCGAGTGAGAGGGCAACGTCCGCGGAGAGGTGCAACGCCGGCCTGAACACCGGCAGAGCCGGCCCGCCGGGAAGCCCCTCCGACGCGCCCTAAACGCCTCATCGATCAGTAAGGGAAGGGAACGGAGGAAGGAGCGGAGGCCCCACGGCCACGAGTCCTGGGACAGCGACGGCCACTCGCACCCGTCGCCAACCGGGGGCAGACGGCAGGTGCGGGGGCTCTGCGTGCGAGTGAGGGCAACGCCTGCGAGAGGTGCTCCAACGGCCTGAACACCGGCAGAGCCGGCCCGCCGTGGAGGCTCTCCGACGCACCCGAGGACGCCTCAGCGGGCGCTGCCTGTGGGTCTGGATCAGTCAAATCGTAGAGCGGGAGGTGCCACGGGCCACCCAGCTCCAGACAACGATTCCCTTGAGGAAGGTAACGGGACCGGGGGATGGCCACAGCAGGCTCAACTCCCCCAGCTCCTCCAGCGTTCGAGTGCCGGCAACCACCACCGGCTGCCGGTCTTTGCCCGCCCCACAGGCAACCGCTTGCCGTCGGGGAAAAAAAAGGCACCTGGACCCATGCCGCGCACGGGTGTTCGGGGCCTGGGGGAATGCCACAGAAGCGAGACAACCCCAGCCGCCTGCGTTCGACTTGCCAGCCACCAGGTACAGCCGCACTTTTCTTCCCGCTTCGCGGGCTCCAGCTTAAGGCCGGAGAAAACGCGATGAGGTGCCGCCACCTCTAACCCGGTACAGCGCTGCAGACCTTTCCACCGAGCCCTCCTGCAACCAGGCAAGCCGGGGCAGGCCGGACACCACAGGCCGCCCACGCGTGGCTCATGCCGGCAGAAACAGGACGAGGCGCTGCAGCCTCTCACCTGTGCCATCATCGGGCCCTCGGGGGCTGGGGGAAGCTGCGGCACGCACGAGAACCCCCAGCCGTCTGCATCCGGCTGCCAGCCACCGGGACCGGCTGCCGCTTGCACTCTGCCCAATTCGTGCATGGGCTCCAGCTTAAGGCCGGAGAAAACGCGATGAGGTGCCGCCACCTCTAACCCGGTACAGCGCTGCAGACCTTTCCACCGAGCCCTCCTGCAACCAGGCAAGCCGGGGCAGGCCGGACACCACAGGCCGCCCACGCGTGGCTCATGCCGGCAGAAACAGGACGAGGCGCTGCGGCCTCTCACCTGTGCCATCATCGGGCCCTCGGGGGCTGGGGGAAGCTGCGGCACGCACGAGAACCCCCAGCCGTCTGCATCCGGCTGCCAGCCACCGGGACCGGCTGCCGCTTGCACTCTGCCCAATTCGTGCATGGGCTCCAGCTTAAGGCCGGAGAAAACGCGATGAGGTGCCGCCACCTCTAAACCCGGTACAGCGCTGCAGACCTTTCCACCGAGCCCTCCTGCAACCAGGCAAGCCGGGGCAGGCCGGACACCACAGGCCGCCCACGCGTGGCTCATGCCGGCAGAAACAGGACGAGGCGCTGCGGCCTCTCACCTGTGCCATCATCGGGCCCTCGGGGGCTGGGGGGAAGCTGCGGCACGCACGAGAACCCCCAGCCGTCTGCATCCGGCTGCCAGCCACCGGGACCGGCTGCCGCTCTGCCCGCTCCAGCTTAAGGCCAGAGTCAAAGGACGAGGTGCCGCCACCTCGCCCGCCCATCACCAGGCCCTCAGGAGGCGGCAGCAGCCGCGGCGGGCTGGATGCTCACGGGCAGCTGCCCTCGCATATACCAGCGCTCCACCTTTGCCATCATCGGGCCCTCCGGGGCCGGGGGAAAGCCGAGGCAGGCTCGGCTCCACCCGGTCTTCCAGCGTTCGAGTGCCGGTGGCCGCCGCCGGCCACCGGGCTATGCCCTGCGGAATCCACCTTTGCACCTCTCGCACCACTCGGGTCAACAGCCACCGCCAGCCTGCCAGACCCTCGCAGGCGCCCGGCTGGCTTACTTGGAAAACACCGGGAGAGACCAACCGGCCGAACAGACAGTAAACGAGCCGAACCACCAGGCAAAACCACCACCACAACGGCCGCCCAGCGCTCCACTTCGCCGGCTGAGCCGTAAGCCTTGCAGCCGCTCACTAGCGCTGCTCCGTGCACGAGTCACCACTACCTCCTATAGTACGGGAGATCACGTCCCCGCCCCCGGCCGGCTCCAAGAGTGCCGTCCCTGCCCACCGGGGAGACCCGCCAATGACACCGACTTTTACGATGACGTAACTGGAGGCAGCGAAAAACAGCGACCCCTTGGCCAGCTCCGAGAAAGTGGCGGGGCTATCAGGTCTACCTCCCCGCCCCCGAAATGCGGCTAAGTCCCGCCGGAGCCGGGTAGACCTGGCGGCTCTTTTCACCGGCCGCTGCGGCAGCGACACCCCGCGTCCTCCGGGCGCCGCCGGCGGCCGCGCCGGCCTCCGGAGCCGGGTAGACCTGGCGGCCGCCCGCGGAGCCGGGTAGACCTGGCGGCCCTTTTCACCGGCCGCTGCGGCAGCGACACCCCGCGTCCTCCGGGCGCCGCCGGCGGCCGCGCCGGCCTCCGGAGCCGGGTAGACCTGGCGGCCGCCCGCGGAGCCGGGTAGACCTGGCGGCCCTTTTCACCGGCCGCTGCGGCAGCGACACCCCGCGTCCTCCGGGCGCCGCCGGCGGCCGCGCCGGCCTCCGGAGCCGGGTAGACCTGGCGGCCGCCCGCGGAGCCGGGTAGACCTGGCGGCCCTTTTCACCGGCCGCTGCGGCAGCGACACCCCGCGTCCTCCGGGCGCCGCCGGCGGCCGCGCCGGCCTCCGGAGCCGGGTAGACCTGGCGGCCGCCCGCGGAGCCGGGTAGACCTGGCGGCCCTTTTCACCGGCCGCTGCGGCAGCGACACCCCGCGTCCTCCGGGCGCCGCCGGCGGCCGCGCCGGCCTCCGGAGCCGGGTAGACCTGGCGGCCGCCCGCGGAGCCGGGTAGACCTGGCGGCCCTTTTCACCGGCCGCTGCGGCAGCGACACCCCGCGTCCTCCGGGCGCCGCCGGCGGCCGCGCCGGCCTCCGGAGCCGGGTAGACCTGGCGGCCGCCCGCGGAGCCGGGTAGACCTGGCGGCCGTTCGGTGCCCCTTGGGCGGGGGGGGGCGGGGGGGGCAGGTGCGCCTGTTTTTGGTTCTTTTTTTCGGTTTTTTTTTTTTTTTCTTTCTTTTGAGATTTTAGCAAATCTGATTAAAAGGGCCACCCTCTCCCGGTTCTCCCGGACGGCATTTCTTTCCCCCTCCCGTTCCCGAGTTTGAACCACTTCTACTCCAAGGGAGCACGTTTAAACGTACCGTCTGATGCAAGAGTTATTTCACCTTTATTGATTCCGGCGGGAAATATTAATACAATATTAACGACAACCAGTTTTCAAAATAATTTTTGTTTCCTGACACACACACCCCCCCCCCCCACCCTCGTCGTTCTCATGCACGTGCACGCACCTATTCCGAGCCGGTGGCTGCCAGGCACTTGCCAGCTTCACCACACCAGCCAGCCCCTCTGCTCCGCTGCTGCCCCCCCCCCCCCAACCATATTCTGTCGGCGGGGTCCGGGCAGAGGTGGCAGCCCCCGGCACAAACTGCCCGGCTCCCCGGCGCGAGTTCGCTGTTCACTGGGTGCCTTCAGGACTGGTAGCCCCTTGCCAGGTTCAGGTTCGGGTCCCGGCGCTGCTGGGTACTCGCCGACTTTTGGTTTTGGTTTTTGCGGTCTTGGGCTTTTTTTGGGGGGTTGTTTTTAATTTTTCTCCCCCCCCCCCCCCCGCCTGGTTTTTTTTGGTGTTTTTTTGACGTTTTCCTTTTTTTAATAAAATAAATACTTTAAAATACATATCTGCGATCCTGCAGGCACTGCCACCCCCCCCCCCCCCGGTGACACACGCGCGCTCAGAGGCGCGCGCGCACACACACACACACACACACACACACACACAGAACGCGACGCAGGCACACACAGCTACACGCACCCCTGCACGGGTGTGCTCCCCCTCCCTCCCCGCGCTGCAGTCCCGGACCTGCAGGCCAGTAGGTGCAGCCCCCCCCCCCCCCCCTCCCCCGGCCCCACCCGATCGCAGACTTTCCGGCGCCCTGGAGACGGGGGGTTGGGGGGCGGGTGGGGTGGTCTGCAGCCCGGCAACGGGGCCCCCGGAAACTGTGGTGTTTCCCGCCACGGCAACGGTCTGCTGCTCAGTCGCGGCGGCAGCAGCGGCGGGGAAAGGAGGCTAGAAAAGAGGGGGGGCGAGAGCGGCTGGCGAGCAGGCGGGGAGCCTGGCGCAGAGGTAGGCTGGCGAGGGGGGACGGTGTGTCTTTTCGGAGAAGGCTTCTGTTTGGATCGGTTGGAGTTTTATTTTTTTTTACTTCTCTCCCCCGTCCCCGTCCCCGTCCCCGTCCCCGTCCCCCCCGGTCGTTTAGTTTTCCCCCCGCGGCGGGGGCGGGCAGGAGTGGAGCAGGGCGAGAGCGGCTGGCGAGCAGGCGGGGAGCCTGGCGCAGAGGCAGGCTGGCGAGGGGGGACGGTGTGTCTTTTCGGAGAAGGCTTCTGTTTGGATCGGTTGGAGTTTTATTTTTTTTTACTTCTCTCCCCCGTCCCCGTCCCCGTCCCCGTCCCCGTCCCGTCCCCCCCGCCCCGGTCGTTTAGTTTTCCCCCCGCGGCGGGGGCGGGCAGGAGTGGAGCAGGGCGAGAGCGGCTGGCGAGCAGGCGGGGAGCCTGGCGCAGAGGCAGGCTGGCGAGGGGGGACGGTGTGTCTTTTCGGAGAAGGCTTCTGTTTGGATCGGTTGGAGTTTTATTTTTTTTTACTTCTCTCCCCCGTCCCCGTCCCCGTCCCCGTCCCCGTCCCCGTCCCGTCCCCCCCGCCCCGGTCGTTTAGTTTTCCCCCCGCGGCGGGGGCGGGCAGGAGTGGAGCAGGGCGAGAGCGGCTGGCGAGCAGGCGGGGAGCCTGGCGCAGAGGCAGGCTGGCGAGGGGGGACGGTGTGTCTTTTCGGAGAAGGCTTCTGTTTGGATCGGTTGGAGTTTTATTTTTTTTACTTCTCTCCCCCGTCCCCGTCCCCGTCCCCGTCCCCGTCCCACCCCCCCGGTCCTTTAGTTTTCCCCCCGCGGCGGCGGCGGGCGGGAGTGGAGCAGGGCGAGTGCGTGGCTGGCTGAGAAAGAAAGGCGGGAGCGGGGCCACGGGTGCGGCAGGATAGGGACTCGGCAGCTGGGGTTTAGAGACGGCAGGGCACCGGGGGGGCTCCCCTCTCCCGCCCGGGCACGGAGCCGGCAGGGACGCCGCAGGGTCCTAAAGTCTCCCGCCTTCCACCACCGGGGGCGGCAAGCCTGGTGGCGGAAGGGGGGAGCAGGGGCAGCCAGGCTCGGCGCGAACTGCGTGGCGGGAGGGCGGGGGGGCGGTGTGTGTGTGCGTGCAGCGGCGGGCCCGGGGTGACGGGGGTGGGGGGTGTCGGCCCGGGGCCCTGTTTCGGGCGGGGGGGGGGGGGGGCTGCGCGCGTGTGCGTTTTGAGCGCACGACTGTGAGCGGGGCAGCGGGTGGAGGGTTTGGGCTGGGGGGGGCCGGTTGCGGGGGGGGGGTGCGCACGTGTGTAGCCCCGTGCGAGTGGGTGCGGTGGCGGGCGGGAGGTGTTTGGGGCGGGGACTCGAATGGGGGGGGGCAGTGCGTGCGTGCGCGTGCGTGTGTCTAAGGGCGGGTGAGCGGCTGCAGCAGCAGGCGGTGGGCGTTCGGGCCGGGGGCCTGTTTTGGCGGGGTGCGGGCGCGCACGCAGGTGGAAATGAGAAAGATTTGTAACGGTGTCGCTAACGCCGCTTTCTCTGTTACAGCCCGGGTGGTCGGCCGCTTCGACGTCCGGCCTGCGCCCGTGCCTGCCTACGGGCGATGCGCTCGGCTCCCGGTCGGACCCGTCCCTGGCAAAGCAGCAGCCGCGTGCCTCGGCCTGGGCAGAGACCTGGGGCTCCAGGGCCCCAGCCAGGGCTGCCGGAGAGGCGCGCCGCGCTTCCGACAGAGGGGCATCAGCGGCTCCGTCGCCGGCGGGATGCGTTCGAGCGGTGAGGAAGGTCCCAGCGGCCTTAGGCGGTGGCGGGGGGCGCGCTCCTTCGGCGACGGGAGCGGGGGGGAAACGGCCCCGGGGTGGGCCGGTCAGCCGGCACGGCGGCCACGCGAGCTCGTCGTCTCCGAGGATGCTCGGCTAAGTCGGCCTCGGCCACAGGGACCGCTTGTCAGGCAGCCGACTGGCTTTCTTCAGAGGCCTGCGAGACCGCCGTCCCTCGGAGGCCAATGAACAGTTAATGCGCGATAACGCAGGGGCCGGAGAACGCTAACGTTAACCAAGAGCGTCGCAAGGTCCTAAAGGAGTGCCGCAATCAGACTTTAGGAGTCGGTAATTTATAATACTGGTGACTACTAATCGAGTCATATTCAATCCGTGACGATCCGCTGGTAGGTACGTACGTACGTACGTACGTATTCCTTCTCCGGCTATTAACGAAGGGACGCACACCTAGCGTGCGTGAACGAATGAGTTTTGTTATTTAAGGAACTGCCAGAAAGCGTATTACCGCGTAGCGCTAAATCAGTCGGTAGGTGACGCTCCATAAACGATACAATCCAGCATCGCTCGTCAACTGTTAATAACTTCAATCGATGACGATTCATAGCGTATCGATTCTTCTGTATTCGTTTAGGAGCGGATCCCACGCCAACGGTGCCACGCGGTACCCGGACGGCCACCGACTCGTACAGAGACGAGAGAGCAGCGTCGGCGCCTCTTCCCGAAGAAGTCGTTACCGATAAAGTACTCCGACTGCGGGTAACGCTTTGCTCTCACGTTTTTGACGCGTGCCTGCCTGCCTGCCTGCCTGCCTGCGTGCGCGGTAAAAGACAAGCTGTCAGACACAATAAATTTTAAGAAAGTGGAATCGCGGAGCGGTCTTAATACACTAATCAGGACCGGCCCGTAGCGCGGCCAGGGAGTGCAGGCCGACCCAGCAGCGTGGCCAGGTTTACCCGGAGACACAGGTAAGGAGGCCAGGACTACCCCGGAGCATCAGGTAGGGATACCGGGCTGACCCCCAGAAAGTCAGGTAGGGTGGCCGGGCCTACCCCGGAGCGCCTGTAGGGACCGCAGGTGTACCCCGGAGCACCGGCAGGGGTACCGGCACTACCCCGGAGGATGAGGTAGGGGCGCCAGGCCTACCCCGGAGCGTCGGGTAGGGACACCGGGATGACCCCAGAGGGTCAGGTAGGGTGGCCGGGCCTACCCCGGAGCGCCTGTAGGGACCGCAGGTGTACCCCGGAGCACCGGTAGGGGTACCGGCACTACCCCGGAGGATGAGGTAGGGGCGCCAGGCCTACCCCGGAGCGTCGGGTAGGGACACCGGGCTGACCCCAGAGGGTCAGGTAGGGTGGCCGGGCCTACCCCGGAGCGCCTGTAGGGACCGCAGGTGTACCCCGGAGCACCGGCAGGGGTACCGGCACTACCCCGGAGGATGAGGTAGGGGCGCCAGGCCTACCCCGGAGCGTCGGGTAGGGATACCGGGCTGACCCCGGAGGGTCAGGTAGGGTGGCCGGGCCTACCCCGGAGCGCCTGTAGGGACCGCAGGTGTACCCCGGAGCACCGGCAGGGGTACCGGCACTACCCCGGAGGATGAGGTAGGGGCGCCAGGCCTACCCCGGAGCGTCGGGTAGGGATACCGGGCTGACCCCGGAGGGTCAGGTAGGGTGGCCGGGCCTACCCCGGAGCGCCTGTAGGGACCGCAGGTGTACCCCGGAGCACCGGCAGGGGTACCGGCACTACCCCGGAGGATGAGGTAGGGGCGCCAGGCCTACCCCGGAGCGTCGGGTAGGGATACCGGGCTGACCCCGGAGGGTCAGGTAGGGTGGCCGGGCCTACCCCGGAGCGCCTGTAGGGACCGCAGGTGTACCCCGGAGCACCGGCAGGGGTACCGGCACTACCCCGGAGGATGAGGTAGGGGCGCCAGGCCTACCCCGGAGCGTCGGGTAGGGACACCGGGCTGACCCCAGAGGGTCAGGTAGGGTGGCCGGGCCTACCCCGGAGCGCCTGTAGGGACCGCAGGTGTACCCCGGAGCACCGGCAGGGGTACCGGCACTACCCCGGAGGATGAGGTAGGGGCGCCAGGCCTACCCCGGAGCGTCGGGTAGGGATACCGGGCTGACCCCGGAGGGTCAGGTAGGGTGGCCGGGCCTACCCCGGAGCGCCTGTAGGGACCGCAGGTGTACCCCGGAGCACCGGCAGGGGTACCGGCACTACCCCGGAGGATGAGGTAGGGGCGCCAGGCCTACCCCGGAGCGTCGGGTAGGGACACCGGGCTGACCCCAGAGGGTCAGGTAGGGTGGCCGGGCCTACCCCGGAGCGCCTGTAGGGACCGCAGGGGTATCCCGGAGCACCGGTAGGGGTACCGGCACTACCCCGGAGGATGAGGTAGGGGCGCCAGGCCTACCCCGGAGCGTCGGGTAGGGACACCGGGATGACCCCAGAGGGTCAGGTAGGGTGGCCGGGCCTACCCCGGAGCGCCTGTAGGGACCGCAGGTGTACCCCGGAGCACCGGCAGGGGTACGGGTACTACCCCGGAGGATGAGGTAGGGGCGCCAGGCCTACCCCGGAGCGTCGGGTAGGGATACCGGGCTGACCCCGGAGGGTCAGGTAGGGTGGCCGGGCCTACCCCGGAGCGCCTGTAGGGACCGCAGGTGTACCCCGGAGCACCGGCAGGGGTACCGGCACTACCCCGGAGGATGAGGTAGGGGCGCCAGGCCTACCCCGGAGCGTCGGGTAGGGATACCGGGCTGACCCCGGAGGGTCAGGTAGGGTGGCCGGGCCTACCCCGGAGCGCCTGTAGGGACAGCAGGTGTACCCCGGAGCACCGGTAGGGGTACCGGTACTACCCCGGAGGATGAGGTAGGGGCGCCAGGCCTACCCCGGAGCGTCGGGTAGGGACACCGGGCTGACCCCAGAGGGTCAGGTAGGGTGGCCGGGCCTACCCCGGAGCGCCTGTAGGGACCGCAGGTGTATCCCGGAGCACCGGTAGGGGTACGGGTACTACCCCGGAGGATGAGGTAGGGGCGCCAGGCCTACCCCGGAGCGTCGGGTAGGGATACCGGGCTGACCCCGGAGGGTCAGGTAGGGTGGCCGGGCCTACCCCGGAGCGCCTGTAGGGACCGCAGGTGTACCCCGGAGCACCGGCAGGGGTACCGGCACTACCCCGGAGGATGAGGTAGGGGCGCCAGGCCTACCCCGGAGCGTCGGGTAGGGATACCGGGCTGACCCCAGAGGGTCAGGTAGGGTGGCCGGGCCTACCCCGGAGCGCCTGTAGGGACAGCAGGTGTACCCCGGAGCACCGGTAGGGGTACCGGTACTACCCCGGAGCATGAGGTAGGGGCGCCAGGCGTACCCCGGAGCGTCGGGTAGGGACACCGGGCTGACCCCAGAGGGTCAGGTAGGGTGGCCGGGCCTACCCCGGAGCGCCTGTAGGGACAGCAGGTGTATCCCGGAGCACCGGTAGGGGTACGGGTACTACCCCGGAGGATGAGGTAGGGGCGCCAGGCCTACCCCGGAGCGTCGGGTAGGGACACCGGGCTGACCCCAGAGGGTCAGGTAGGGTGGCCGGGCCTACCCCGGAGCGCCTGTAGGGACAGCAGGTGTACCCCGGAGCACCGGTAGGGGTACGGGTACTACCCCGGAGGATGAGGTAGGGGCGCCAGGCCTACCCTGGAGCGTCGGGTAGGGACACCGGGCTGACCCCAGAGGGTCAGGTAGGGTGGCCGGGCCTACCCCGGAGCGCCTGTAGGGACAGCAGGTGTATCCCGGAGCACCGGTAGGGGTACCGGCACTACCCCAGAGGATGAGGTAGGGGCGTCAGGCCTACCCCGGAGCGTCGGGTAGGGATACCGGGCTGACCCCAGAGGGTCAGGTAGGGTGGCCGGGCCTACCCGGGATGGTCAGGATGGGGGGCCGGGATCCATCGCCGCGTGCCCGTAGGGACAGCAGGTAGAACTCCGGCGCATCACAAAGGGTTCCGCCA